>NW_007732434.1:130353-133165 GCF_000696425.1 Galeopterus variegatus | reverse complement strand
TTTTTCCAATTCTTTTACTGCATCTATTAGTATCACCATATAGTTTTTCTTCTTTAACCTAAGAATATGGTGATTTACATTGATTTTTGAATGTTGAGTTGATCTTGCATTGCCAGAATAAGCTACACTTGGTGTGAGGTATTATACTTCTTATATATCATTGGATTTGATTGGCTAATATTGTGTTGAAAATCCTTGTGTTTATGTTCTTGGGAGATACTGGTTTGAAGTTTATTCTTTGTACTTTGGTTTTCATATCAGAGTAATATTGACTTTATAAAATGCACTGGAAAGTGATCTCTGCTCTTCTCTTTTCTGCAATAAAGTTTGTAATATTAACATTGCTTTTTTTTCTTATGAACTTGGTAGAACTTGCCAGGGCAGTCATCTGCATCTGAACTTTGCTTTGTTGAAAAGTTTCAAATTAAATTCATTTCCTGTGATAGGTATAATACTATTTAACTTATTTTTTCTTGAATGTTTCAGTCGTTTCTGTCTTTCAAGACTTTGCTCGTTTTTCTGAAAGTGAAAGGATTGAAAAAAAAATTTCATGCAAATGGAAACCAAAAGATAACAGGGTTAGTTGTACTTACATAAACAATATAGACTTTAAGTCAAAAACTGTAAAGAGAGACAAGAAGGCCATTATGTAGTGAAAAAGAGATCATGTCAACAGAAATTCAATAAACATTAAATCTGAATTACACTTTAGACCAAATGGACTAACAGACACATAGAACATTCTATCCAACTGCAACAAAATATACACTCTTCTCAAGTATATATAGAGCAGCTCCAGGATAGACAATTTTTTAGGCAACAAGNAGTTTTAACAAATTTAAGAGAATTGCAATCATACCAAGTATAGTTTCTGATCATAATGACATGAAACTAGAGATCAGTAACAAGAGAAATCTTGGAAAATTTATAAATATGTGGAAATTAAACAACATGCTCTTGAACAATCAATAAGTGAAAAAAGAGATTAAAAAGGAAATCAAAAATATCTTGAGACAACATACCAAAACTTACGGATGCAGCAAAAGCAATCCTAAAAGGGAAAATGATAGCAATAAAAAGAAGAAAGATTTCAAATAAACAATATATTATACCTCAAGGAACTAGAAATAGAAGAAAAGACCAAGCCCAAACTTAGCTGAAGGAAGGAAATAAAGATCAGAGCAGAATAGAAACTAGAAAAACAATAGAAAAAAATCAGTGAAATTTAAGATTCAGTTTTTGAAAAAAGATAAAATCAACAAACCCTTAGATAGACTAAGAAAAATGAAGACCCAAATAAAATCAGAGATGAAAGAGGAGGCATTAAAACTAATACCAGGGAAATGTAAAGGATTATAAGAAACTACTATGAACAATTATACACCAAAAAATTGGACAACCTAGAAGAAATTGATAAATTCCTAGACACATACAACCTACCAAGACCAAATCATGAAAGAATAGAAAATATGAATAGACCAATAATAAGTAAGAAGATTGAATCAATAATAAAAAGTTGTCCATAAAAGAAAAGCCCAGGACCAGATGGCATCATAGCTGAAATCTACCAAGCATTTAAAAAAGAATAGTAATCCTCAAACTATTTCAAACAATTGTGTGGGAATACTTCCAAACTCATTTTACAAGGCCAGCATTACCCTGACCATACAAAGGACACTACATACCAAATTCATTCATATGGATTCAGTGCCATTTCTATCAAAATTTCAATGTTATTTTTCACAAAAACAGAAAAAACAATTTTTAAATTTGTATGGAACCACAAAAGACCCTGAATAGCCAAAACAATTTTGAGCAATTGCTTCTCACCCTACCTGCTGAGGTGCTATCTGGAGGCCTAGTAGAGAGGACTTTCAGCATCACCCACTGATATTGAGGCTAACCAAACCCCGACAGTGTCAGTGGAGGCGTGTGGAGAGAAATAATGAGACATTCCTATTCCTCCCAGCCAGGGAGGTATAGTGGAGGCCTACTGAGGAGCTGGAAACCCTACCTCCACTCAGCAATAAGGAGGAGATTCCCCCTTGATTGGCAATGGAAGCCAAGTGGGAAACCTGGATCTCTACCCCTACTGGCAGTAACAAGGTAGCACTCCTCTGACAGTGATGTCAGAGAAATTTAACTAAAACAGAAAATTTAAATAAGATTCAGAGTCTCATAAGATAGTACACAAAATGTCTAGGTTTAAATCAAAAATCACTTTCCATATCAAGAACCAGGAAAATCTTAAGCTGAATGAAGAGAGATAATTATAGAGACCAAGACTAAGACAAGCTATTAGAATTATGTGATAAAAAACTTTAAACAGCTGTTATAAAAATGCTTCAAGCAATTATAAACACACTCAAAACAAATTAGGAAAAAAAAAATAGAAAATTTCAGCAAAGAAATAGAAGATATAAAGGAAAACCAAATAAAAATTTTAGAATTTAAAAATACAAAAACCAAAATAAAAATTCGATAGATGGATTCAACAGCAAAATGTAGGAAACAGAGGAAAAGAATCAGTGAACTGGAAGATAGAATAGAATTTATCCAATCTGAACACCAAAGAGTAAACAGACAGAAAACATTTACCAGAGCTTCAGGGACCTGTGGTACTATAACAAAAGATCTAATGTGTGTCACAAAATCCTAGAAAGAGAGGAGAAAGGAGGCTAAAATGTAGTCAGGTAAATGTTTAAAAACTTCCCAAATTAAAAAAAAAAAACCCTACAAATTTCAGGTACACTTAAAGAAGTCCATACCAAGAATATCATATTCAAATTTCTGACATCTAAAAACAAAGAAA
>NW_007732434.1:122852-129698 GCF_000696425.1 Galeopterus variegatus | reverse complement strand
AGAGAAAATATTACCAGACTTACCTTTAAAAAGCTAAAGAAAGTTCTCTGTAAAGAAGGAAAACACTAAAAAGAGGAGTCTTGGAACACAAGGAAAGAAGAAAGAATATGGTCAGCAAAATTAAGGATGATTACAGTAGACTTTTCTAAATTATATTTGATGGTCAAAGCAAAAATTATAACATTGATGCAGTTGTAGATGTCTGTAGAGGACATAGATAAAACAAAGAAATTATAAATGTGGGAGAGTAAGGGGATGTAAAGAGGCATAACGTTTCTATATTGGTATAATGATAAAACGATGTCACCAGAAGATGGTGATATGTGTACATCATGTAATATCTGGAACAACCCCTAAAAATATTAAACAGAGATACACTTGAAAACACTAAAGACAAGCCAAAATAGAATTCTAGAAAATATTAAAGTAACCCACAAGAAGGCAAGATTAAAAACAGAAAAACAAGACAAAAAGCAGAAGCAGAAAACAAAAAATAAAATGGCACACTTAAGCCCTACCATACCAATAAGTACATCAAGTATAAATGGCCCCAGAACACCAATTAAAAAACAGATTGGTAAATTGGATCAAAAAACATCACTCAACTATATGCCGATTATGAAAAATTTACTTCAGATACAATACAGGCTGGTTGAAAGTAAAATGATTGAAAAAGATATATCATGTACATAATTAGTCAAAATAATGCAAGAATAAGTATACTAGTATCAAATAAAGGAGACTTCACAGCAAAGAAAATTGTCAAAGATAAAGACAACATTATACAATGATAAAACATTAATATACCAAAGAGACATAACAATCCTAAATGTAAATACATCAAACAACAGAACTGTAAAGTATGTGACACAAAAACTGATCAAACTGCAAGGAGAAAAAGACAAATCCATAATTATAGCTGGAGACTTCAACACCATATTCTCAGCAATTAATGGACAACTAGATGTAAAATTAGCTAGAATATAGAAGGACTCAACACCATCACCAATCAATAGAATCTAATTGACATTTATAAAACATTCCACCAAACAGCAGAATACACATTCTTTTCAAGTACACCCTGAACATATACCAAGATATACTATATCCTGGGTCATTAAACAACTTTTAAAATAATTAACATCATACAGTGTGCTCTCTGACCACAATGGAATCAAATAGAAATAACAAAAAGATGACAGGAAAATCCTAAACACTTAAAAACTAAGCAACACACTTCAAAGTAACCCATGGATTAAAGAGAAAATTTCAAAAGAAAAAAATTAAATTGAATGAAATAATAAATATCAAAGTATGTGACTCAGGTAAAGCTGTGCTGAGAAAGATATTTATAGTACTAAATGCATACACTGGAAAAGAGGAAAAAGGAAAAGTTTCAAATCAAGAACTGAACTTCCATCTTAAGAACCTAAAAAAAAGAGCAATATAAACCAAAAGCAAGCAGAAAAATAAATAAATAAATAAATAAAGGTAAGAGCAGAAGTCAATTAAATTGAAAATAGGAAAAAGATAGAGAAAATCAATGAAACAAAGAGCTGGTTCTTTGAAATGACCAATAAACTTGACAAACCTTTAACAAGGCTGATAACAACAACAACAACAAAGGCACAAATTACCACTACCAGGGATGAAACACGGGTTGTACTACAAACCCTACACACATCAAAAGACTATATCCTGGGTCATTAAACAACTTTTAAAATAATTAACATCATACAGTGTGCTCTCTGACCACAATGGAATCAAATAGAAATAACAAAAAGATGACAGGAAAATCCTAAACACTTAAAAACTAAGCAACACACTTCAAAGTAACCCATGGATTAAAGAGAAAATTTCAAAAGAAAAAAATTAAATTGAATGAAATAATAAATATCAAAGTATGTGACTCAGGTAAAGCTGTGCTGAGAAAGATATTTATAGTACTAAATGCATACACTGGAAAAGAGGAAAAAGGAAAAGTTTCAAATCAAGAACTGAACTTCCATCTTAAGAACCTAAAAAAAAGAGCAATATAAACCAAAAGCAAGCAGAAAAATAAATAAATAAATAAATAAAGGTAAGAGCAGAAGTCAATTAAATTGAAAATAGGAAAAAGATAGAGAAAATCAATGAAACAAAGAGCTGGTTCTTTGAAATGACCAATAAACTTGACAAACCTTTAACAAGGCTGATAACAACAACAACAACAACAAAGGTACAAATTACCACTATCAGGGATGAAACAGGGGTTGTACTACAAACCCTACAGACATCAAAAGGCTGGTAAGGGAATACCACACATAATTCTACATGCATGAATTTAACAACTTAGACAAAAAGGGCCAATTCCACACACAGGAGAAAAAAAGAAAAAAGTAAACCCACAAACTACCATAACTCATCCAATATAAAATAGATAATTGAAGTTTCTCTGTAACTATTAAGAAAACTGAATTTGAAATTTAAAACTTATCTGAAAATCTCCATGCCTACATGCTTTCACTGGAGAATTCTACCAAACACTTAAAGAATGAACATCAATTTTATAAAATAGAAAAGGAACACTTCCTAATTCATTTTGTGAAGCTAATATTACCCTGATCCCCAAACCAGAAGGTATATTTAAAAAACAAAAACAAAAACAAACCCTACAGAACGATATCCCTGATGAATACACACATAGAGAGGGTTCTTCAAAAAGTTTGTGGAAAAATAGAATTTAGAGATAATACAATCTTTCCATGAACTTCTTGAAGATCCCTTGTGTGTGGGTATAATGACATTTCAGTCAACAATAGACGGCATAAAAAATGGTGGTTCCATAAGATTATAACAGCTGAAAAATTCCTATTGTAGCCATTGTAGTGATGTAGTACTTCTTTTATATGTAAATTTAGCCTAAGTGTACAGTGTATTAATTTCACATTCACTCACCACTCACTCACTGACTCACCAAGAGCAACTTCCAGTCCTGCAAGCTCCATTCATGGTAGAAGCCCTATAGAGGTGTACCATTAAAAAAAATTTAATACTGTACTTTTACTGTTACCTTATTTATGTTTACACAAATACTTACTATTGTGTTACAACTGCCTAACTGTCTACAGTATTCAGTACAGTAGCACGCTGTACAGGTTTGTAGCCTAGGAGCAATAGGCTATACCATATAGCCTAGGTGTATAGTGGGTTATGCCATCTAAGTTTGTTAAGTGCACTCTATGATGTTTGCACAATGATGAAATTGCCTAACAATACATTTCTTAGAACATATCCCCATCATTAAGTGACACATGGCTCTGTGTGTGTGTGTATGTATCCTTAACAAAATATTAGCAAATAGAATTCAGCAATACATAAAAAGAATTATATATCATGACGAAGTAGGGATTATTCCAGAGATAGAAGCTGGTTAACATTTAAAAACTAATCAATAAAATTCACCATATTAACAGACTAAAGAAGAAAACTACATCATCATATAAATTGATTTTAAAAAACTCTCAGAAAATTAGAAATAGAGGATGAACTTTGATAATGAGCATCTCCAAAAACAACCTAGAGCTAACATATCTAATAATAAAGACGAAATGCATTCTTTAAGTCCGGAACAAGGAAAGGCTGTCTTGTTTCAAAGTCTCACCACTTTTATTGAACATAGTGCTAGAAATTCTACCCAGTGCAATAAGACAAGAAAAGGAAACAAAGGGTATGCAGATGAGAAACAACTTTTTTTCTATTGCAGAAAACAAGGTTGTCTACATGAAAATCCCAAGGAATCTATTTTTAAAAACTCTAGAACTAATAATTACATCAGAAACTTTGCTGGACAGAGGATATTGGATAAACATACAAAAATCAACTGTACAGGCTGAATATCTCTTATCCAAAATGCTTGGGATCAGAAGTGTTTCAAATTTCAGATTTTTTCAGATTTTGGAATATTTGCATATACATAATGAGATATCTCAGGGATGGGACCCAAGTCTAAAAATGAAATTTATTTATGTTTTATATACATCTTATATATATAGCCTGGAGGTAATTTTATACAACATTTTTAATAATTTTGTGCATGAAACAAAGTTCATGTACGTGTAACTATTTGTGTGCATGGAACTATTAGAAAGCAAAAGTGTCACTATTTCAGCCTCTATGTGGGCAGCCTGTAGTTTGGCATCACCATTATTCCTGACTGAACTTGAATGCTACTGATAAGTAATTATTTTCTTACTTATCCACACACAAGAAAGTCTTCTGTAAGACATTTCACACTTTCATTCCTGTCTAGTTGTCCAGTAGCTTGATTTTCTGTGCTATAGATAAACACAAATGCTGCTTTTTATCACTGTTACCCTTAGGGTGTCTGCAGTTCTTTTTGACATTTTGAATAGTATCTTTATACCACAGAGCAGAGAATAAGCAAAAAACACGGTAATACACAAAGGCCCCTTGTGGGGCATTGTGGGGCACCTGCCATTGGTGTGTCTGGCCTGCTGCAGATGTGCCATCTCATTACCTTTGTGGGTGTGCTTGCGTGGGGGCATCTGGTTGTGCGCAGAAAAGATATATCACAGCTGAAGGGGGCTGGGAGGATCTTCTTCCCCTTGGGGATGTTAAATAAACAGTATGCCATGGGCCTGCATTTTGACTGTAACTTCTGACATGAGGCCAGGTGTGGAATTTTCCACTGTGGTGCCATGTCAGCTCTCTAAAAACTTTTGGATTTTGAAGCATTTAGGGTTTTAGGTTTTTGGATTAGAGATGCTTAACCTGTATTTCTACATACTAGCAATGAATATGTGAATGCCAAAATTAAAAACACGATACGATTTACAATCACCAAAAAACAGAATACTTAATTGTACATCTATCAAAATATGTACAGGACTTGTATGCAGAAAACTACAAAACTGAAAGAGATAAAAGAATATGTAAATAAGTGGAGAAATATATTCATGGATTGATAGACTTGACACAGTAAATTTGTTAATTCTCTCCAAATTGATATACAGGTGTAATACCATTCCTATCAAATCCCAGCAAGATCTTTTGTAGCTATAAACTAGATTAACCTAAAATTTATATGGAAAAGTAAAGAAACTAGAATAGCAAAACTAATTTTGAAAAAAAATGAAATGGGAGGAATTAGTCTACCTGATGTTAAGACATTATATAGCTACAGTAATCAAGATTGTGTGACATCGATAAATGGATAAACATATAGATCAGACCCAATGTAACAGGATAGAGAACCCAGTAACAAATCCACACAAAGAAGCTCAACTGATTTTTGACAAAATTGCAAAGCAATTCAACAGAGAAAGGATAGCTTTTTCAACAAGTGACATAGAAGCAATTGGATATCCATGTTCAAAGAAGAAAAAAATAAGCCTGAGTCTAAGTTTCATGCCTTATACAAAAATTAACTCAAAATGTAATGCGGACTTTAATGTAAAATGTAAAACTATCAAAATTTTAGAAAAAAACATTTTCTGTTTCTGTGATCTAGGGGTAGGCAAAGAGTTCTTGACAACAAAAGCTTGATTCATGAAAAATTGATAAATTAAACTTCACCAAAATTAAAAACTTTGCTCTGTGAAAGATCCTGTTAAGAGAATAAAAAGACAAGCTACAGAAAAAGAAATTATTTGTAAACCATATATCTTACAAAGAACTAATATTTAGAATATATAAAGAACTTTCAAAAAGGCAACAGTAAAAAAAATCAAATCAAGTAGAAAATTGGAAAAAGACATGCAGTTTTCATCAGAGAATATACAGATGGCAAATAGGCATGAAAAGTTGCTCAACATCATTAGCTACTAGGGAAATGCAAATTAAAACCACAATGGGATATCACCAGACATGCCCAAGAATGGTTAAAATAAAAATAGTGTAAACACCGAATGCTGGCGAGAATGCAGAGAAACTAGATCATTTGTACATTGATCATGGAAATATAAAATGGTCTAGCCACTCTGGAAAAAAAATTGTCAGTTTCTTACAAAACCTAAATATGCAACTACCATGTGACATGGCATGTGCACTCCTGGGCATTTATTCTGGAGAAGTGAAAATTTATGTTCTTATAAAAACCTGTATATGAAGTTTTCATTATGATAAAATATACATAACATAAAATGTATCACCTTAAACGTTTAAGTGCACAGCTCAGAAGCACTAAGTACATTCACATGGTTGTGCAACTGTCACCACCATCCATCTTTAGAACTTTCTTCATCTTCCTAAACTGAAACTCTGTACCATTAAACAATTTCCCATTCCCCCTCCTCCCAGAGGCTGACAACTACCATTCTACTTTCTGTCTTGATGAATGTGACCATTCTAGGAACCTGATATAAGTGGAATCATACAGTTATTTGTCCTTTTGTGAGTGACTACTTATCCTGTTTAACATCTATGTCCTCAAGGTTCACCCATCTTGTAACATGTATCAAAATTTCCTTCTTAAAGCTGAATCACATTCAATTGTTCGTATATACCACATTTTATCTATTCATCCATTGACAGATGCTCGGGTTGCTAACAACTTTTGCTATTGTCAAGAACACTGCTATAAACATGAATATGCAAATATCTGTTCAAGTTCCTGCTTTCAGTATTTTGGGGTATATTACCAGAAGTGGAATTGCTGAAGCCTACGGCAATTTTTAAAACTTTTTGAGGAACCATCATACTATTTTTCTTTTTTTTTTTTTTTGTCTTTTTCCGTGTCCGGCAACGGATCGCAACCCTCAGTGTTGCCCCCGCACCAGACCGGGGACCGGCAACGGGATTGCAACCCTCGGTGTTGCTCCCGCACCTCACTCAGCCAGTGAGCGG
>NW_007732434.1:106962-121914 GCF_000696425.1 Galeopterus variegatus | reverse complement strand
GGGCTCCTGACCGTTGGGCGGGAGCGCCGCCACGCTCCCAAGCGGCGCACTATCCAGTGCGCCACCGGGCCGGCCCCATCATACTATTTTTCATAGTGGGTACAACATTTTACATTCCTGCCAATAGTGCAGAAAAGTTCCAATTTCTCCATACCCTTGTCAACTTGTTTTCTGTTTGTTGTTGTCTTTTATAATAGCTCTCCGAATGGGTGTGAAGTTGTACCTCATTGTGGGTTTGATTTGCATTTCGCTAATGATTAGTGATGTTGAGAATCCTGTCTTATACTTATTGGCCATTTGTATATCTTCTTTAGAGAGATGTCTATTCATGTGTTTGCCCGTTTTTTAACCAGATTATGTTTCCTGTTGTTTAGTTGTAGGATTTCTTTATGTATTCTGAATATTAATCCTTTATCAGGTATATAATTTGCAAATATTTTCTCCTGTTTCATAGGTTGACTTTTCATTCTGTTGATTGTGTCCTTTGCACGGAGGTTTTTTAAGTTGATGTAGCCTAATTTATTTATATTTCCTTTTGTTGCCTGTGCTTTTGAGGTTGTATTCAAGAAATCATTGTGAAATTTAGTATCATGAAGTTTTTTCCTATTGTTTTTTCTGAGTTGTATAGTTTTAGCTTTTGCATTAAAGTCTTTGATCCATTTTGAGTTAATTTCTTACGTAGTATAAGATGAGTCCAACTTCAATTTTCACAACACTGTTTTTTAAAAAGACTGTTCTTTCCCCATTGATTGGTCTTGGCACCCTTGTCAAAGATCATTCCACCATATATTCAAGGATTTATTACTGGACTCTATCCTATTCCTTTGAGGTATATGTCTGTATTTATACCAGTACCAGTATTTATTTGTGTCTCTGTAGTAAGTTTTGAAATCAAGAAGTGTGAGACTTCTAACTTAGCTCATATTTTTCAAGATTGTTTTGGCTATTCAGAGTCCCTTGAGATTCTACATGAATTTTAGAATGGATTTTTCTATTTTGGCAAAAATATCATTGAGATTTGGATAGGGATTGCATTGAATCTGTAGATCATTTTGGTTAGTATTGACATCTTAACAATATTCTTCAAATTTACAATCATGGGATGTCTTTAACTTGCATCTTAAAATTTCTTTCAGCAATGCATGTGAGTTTCTATAGCAGCTTTACTCATAATAGTAAAAATCTAGAAACAACCTAGATAGCCTTCAGTGTATATATCCATACCATGGAATATTACTCAGCAGTAAAAAGGAATCTAGTATTGATATACGTACAGGACCAGATGAATATCCGGAGAATTATGCTGAGAAATCCAATCCCAAAATGTTTCATACTGTATGATTCCACTTATATAACTTTCTCAAAATGATAAAATTATAGACATGAAAAAGAGATTAGTGGTTGCCAGGGATTATGGAGGGGATGAGAGTGGGAAGAAAGCAGGTGTGGCTACAAAAGGTAAACAGGAGGGATCCTTGTGGTGATGGAAATGTTCTTTATCTTGAGTGTGTCAGTGTCAATATACTGGTGACACTGCACTGTAGTACTGCAAGATGGTACCACTGGGGGACACCCATAAAAGGTACATGGGCTCTCTCTCTCTGTTATTTCTTACAATTGCATGTGAACCTATAATTTTAAAATAAAAAGTATGATTTAAAAGAAGGCATGGAAATGTGCAATATCTTTTAGAAAGATTTCCATAAAATATTAACAATAAAATGGAATTTAATGCTATTTGGGAAATGGCTGGATATAATGGCTCACTTCTCAAGACCTCTTGAGAATCAAGGATTTTGTTTTAATGATGCTCAGAATAAAAGTATTTTGCAGCGGTCAGAGCTCCAGATGGGTTAGAAACACCATTGCCACTAGAAATTAATCATTACCAAAGGTAATATGGAGAATCTATCTGGTATAAGGTGTGATGTCCTTATCTGAGTCATATGACTGTGAATTCTAGCCTTGCAGTGTGACCTAAATGGCCCTGAGCAGGCTGGCACCTTGTTTGTACTCACAGGAGAATCCGTGCTTGCACAACCCTTAGTAAGGAGTGAGGTCCTCCTTTGTTGAACCCTGGGCACCTCACACACCCCAGCCCAGTCCTGGTCCTAAGAGGCTAGGTGAACAACCCAGTTTCTCTGCTGTACATTGAATGAGTGATTCAGGATTATCTCCAGCATTCTAATTCTAAGATTAATAATAATAACTACTGTGCATGGACTTCTGTTTTAGCATTAGGTATCTTATCCATTAACTTATTTAATCCTCACCACAACCTTTTGAAGAACATCTTATTATTGTCATTTTACAAACTAGAAAACCAGGTGTGAGAAAGATGAAGCAATTTTCCCAAGAACACACAGCTACAGGGGGAGGAAGTTGGGAAGAGGGACACCAATCATCCCAGTTTGCCTCAAACTAAATGGTTTTCCAGGATGTGGGACTTTCAATGCTAAAACAGGAAAAGTCCTGGATAAGATGGGGTGAGTTGGTCACCCTTGACGGGAGGCCAATCCTAAGTTCGTTTGAGTTCAGAGTCTGTATTCTTTCAGCTGTACCAAACCACCTCTCAGTTTCTTAGAGACCCCATGAGACTTGTAACTGTTAAAGAAAGCGGGATGAACTGTGTTTTATTCAAGAGCAAGTGGGAATAAGCATGCTACCTGGAGGAATAGGAGACACAGTGGTAGGCAAGGAAACCTATATTTATACTCTATCTTGTTCAGTTTCAAAAATGGTGAAAAGAAAGAACAGCAGACAAGCAATTAAACTTGAAATATTTTAAAATGAGAAAATAAGGGAGATGAGAATGAAATTTATATATATTTTAAATGTCTCAAAGAATTATTATTGTCATTTTACAAACTAGAAAACCAGGTGTGAGAAAGATGAAGCAATTTTCCCAAGAACACACAGCTACAGGGGGAGGAAGTTGGGAAGAGGGACACCAATCATCCCAGTTTGCCTCAAACTAAATGGTTTTCCAGGATGTGGGACTTTCAATGCTAAAACAGGAAAAGTCCTGGATAAGATGGGGTGAGTTGGTCACCCTTGACGGGAGGCCAATCCTAAGTTCGTTTGAGTTCAGAGTCTGTATTCTTTCAGCTGTACCAAACCACCTCTCAGTTTCTTAGAGACCCCATGAGACTTGTAACTGTTAAAGAAAGCGGGATGAACTGTGTTTTATTCAAGAGCAAGTGGGAATAAGCATGCTACCTGGAGGAATAGGAGACACAGTGGTAGGCAAGGAAACCTATATTTATACTCTATCTTGTTCAGTTTCAAAAATGGTGAAAAGAAAGAACAGCAGACAAGCAATTAAACTTGAAATATTTTAAAATGAGAAAATAAGGGAGATGAGAATGAAATTTATATATATTTTAAATGTCTCAAAGAATTTTTTTTTTTCATGTCCGGCAACGGATCGCAACCCTCAGTGTCGCGCCCGCACCGGACCGGGACCGGCAACGGGACCGCAACCCTCGGTGTTGCTCCCGCACCTCGCTCAGCCAGTGAGCGGGAACCGGTCTGTATGTGGGATCCGAACCCTCGGCGGGAGCGCCGCCGCGCTCCCAAGCGGCGCACTGTAGCAGTGCGCCACCGGGCCGGCCCCTCAAAGAATTTTTAATAAATAATGTATGCGCCTCAAAAAATAAATGCTAATAAATAAACCTAGGAGGTTGGTTTGCAGTAGGATTTGAGATCAACAGATGCAGAGCATTAATCCAAAGATTGGCAGAGTTAATGGCCCCGCACACGAGAGAGCCTGCTTTCTCGGAATTGCAGTTGGCACAGATTTAACCTCTCTTCTCTCTGTAACCCTGCCTTTTGAGTAAGTGTTCCTTTGCTAAAAAGTGTGATGCATTCGTCAGGGAGCAGAGTAGCACATCAGGCAAAATGCAGAACTGGCAATAGCTTAGAGGATGCCAAACCCAGTGACCGCTGGAGCAGAGTTGGGTAGCAGATGTTGCGTTACCATGGCAACCAGTGGGTGGCTCCAAATGAAGAAGGGACTCAATTTCCAAAGACTGAGACCTACGGGAGACTTTGACCCTGCCTTTCTCTAGAACTCGCTGGTTTTGGAAATGTTGGGGGCAAAGGAGGAAATAAGCGGCTATCACAGTATTTTTTTCTCACTGTTATTATACTGTTGGTAAAAGAGAAAGACACAATTTTTAAAAAATATCAACCTTCGACAGGAAACATCCTGCCAGCTGTGAGTTAATGAGTTGCCTTGCCTCCAGGAGACTTGATAATCCTCCTCCCAGTTGAACACACGGCTCTTCCTACAGCCTTTCTCCACATTCCTTTGCTTCCCAATTACTGTTGTTGGTGAAGGATAAGCAATTCTGCAGACTGATTGCTTGTAGGCATAAAGGAGGTTCTGCAGGCCACTTCCCCCACTCCCTTCACCAGCTCTCCCATGTCCAGGAGCACAGGTGCCCATAGCTCCACCACAGCAGGAGCTCAGGGTCAAGTTAGTGTGGTTCACCTGCTCACTACAGTGGCCTCAACGACCATCTCCAAACGAGGCTGTGCAGACTCCCCGAGTAACTCTGCTGGAGAGAAGGAAGGCGTTAGCGCACGGCCTTCCAATTGTTCTCCATTACCACACCATGCTGCCTCTGTGTGCTCTGAATTATTATTTTGGGGGTAGGAGGGAAGCTCTAGCTTGTGAATAATAACACCATTATATTGCATTCTGGTTTTTTTATTTTTTTATGTCAAAAGACTTAATTCTTAGAGTGTGAACAATTAAAATATTTCATGACATTTTAATCCCATTTTTGCATTTCTTTGTTTTTGGATATGTTGTGATCATCAGAAAGTAGCAGGCTCCATGGCCTCCCATAATCTCTTAAAGGACCTGGAATCTGCAAGCTATGCCAGAGGGAGCAGAGGCTCTGCAAGCAGGTAAGTTCTGTAGATGTTCTGAGCCTCTGTTGCTTCTTCTAGAACAACGGTCTCCAAAAGCAATCCACTTGGTTGCAGGCAAAAAATATGAAAACTTCTATTTATTCTTCATCTCATCTTTCATAGCATGTGGATTCCAGGGTCTCTCAGACGTTAAGGGAGGCCAGGGAGCCTGCTACTTGTTATCCTGCCAGCTGTGAGTTAATGAGTTGCCTTGCCTCCAGGAGACTTGATAATCCTCCTCCCAGCTGAACACACGGCTCTTCCTACAGCCTTTCTCCACATTCCTTTGCTTCCCAATTACTGTTGTTGGTGAAGGATAAGCAATCCTGCAGACTGATTGCTTGTAGGCATAAAGGAGGTTCTGCAGGCCACTTCCCCCACTCCCTTNAGCGCCGCCGCGCTCCCAAGCGGCGCACTGTAGCAGTGCGCCACCGGGCCGGCCCCTCAAAGAATTTTTAATAAATAATGTATGCGCCTCAAAAAATAAATGCTAATAAATAAACCTAGGAGGTTGGTTTGCAGTAGGATTTGAGATCAACAGATGCAGAGCATTAATCCAAAGATTGGCAGAGTTAATGGCCCCGCACACGAGAGAGCCTGCTTTCTCGGAATTGCAGTTGGCACAGATTTAACCTCTCTTCTCTCTGTAACCCTGCCTTTTGAGTAAGTGTTCCTTTGCTAAAAAGTGTGATGCATTCGTCAGGGAGCAGAGTAGCACATCAGGCAAAATGCAGAACTGGCAATAGCTTAGAGGATGCCAAACCCAGTGACCGCTGGAGCAGAGTTGGGTAGCAGATGTTGCGTTACCATGGCAACCAGTGGGTGGCTCCAAATGAAGAAGGGACTCAATTTCCAAAGACTGAGTGAGACCTACGGGAGACTTTGACCCTGCCTTTCTCTAGAACTCTCTGGTTTTGGAAATGTTGGGGGCAAAGGAGGAAATAAGCAGCTATCACAGTATTTTTTTCTCACTGTTATTGTACTGTTGGTAAAAGAGAAAGACACAATTTTTAAAAAATATCAACCTTCGACAGGAAACATCCTGCCAGCTGTGAGTTAATGAGTTGCCTTGCCTCCAGGAGACTTGATAATCCTCCTCCCAGTTGAACACACGGCTCTTCCTACAGCCTTTCTCCACATTCCTTTGCTTCCCAATTACTGTTGTTGGTGAAGGATAAGCAATCCTGCAGACTGATTGCTTGTAGGCATAAAGGAGGTTCTGCAGGCCACTTCCCCCACTCCCTTCACCAGCTCTCCCATGTCCAGGAGCACAGGTGCCCATAGCTCCACCACAGCAGGAGCTCAGGGTCAAGTTAGTGTGGTTCACCTGCTCACTACAGTGGCCTCAACGACCATCTCCAAACGAGGCTGTGCAGACTCCCCGAGTAACTCTGCTGGAGAGAAGGAAGGCGTTAGCGCACGGCCTTCCAATTGTTCTCCATTACCACACCATGCTGCCTCTGTGTGCTCTGAATTATTATTTTGGGGGTAGGAGGGAAGCTCTAGCTTGTGAATAATAACACCATTATATTGCATTCTGGTTTTTTTATTTTTTTATGTCAAAAGACTTAATTCTTAGAGTGTGAACAATTAAAATATTTCATGACATTTTAATCCCATTTTTGCATTTCTTTGTTTTTGGATATGTTGTGATCATCAGAAAGTAGCAGGCTCCATGGCCTCCCATAATCTCTTAAAGGACCTGGAATCTGCAAGCTATGCCAGAGGGAGCAGAGGCTCTGCAAGCAGGTAAGTTCTGTAGATGTTCTGAGCCTCTGTTGCTTCTTCTAGAACAATGGTCTCCAAAAGCAATCCACTTGGTTGCAGGCAAAAAATATGAAAACTTCTATTTATTCCTCATCTCATCTTTCATAGCATGTGGATTCCAGGGTCTCTCAGACGTTAAGGGAGGCCAGGAAGCCTGCTACTTGTTAATGCTCACAATGTATCAAAAACAAAGAAATGCCAAAATGGGGTTAAAATATCAAGAAATATTTTAATTATTTACATTTTAAAAATTAAGGCTTTTGACAAACTATAAAAGTCTAGTATGTGTATTTGTATGATAGTGTACATAACATGTTAAAGCAATGGTATATGTGTGTGCATGTCTGTATAATTTTAAAATTAGTAAATGTTTATGGAGGTGTATCCTGTAAGTTTTTAAACAGTTTTAATTCATGTATCATACAATTCATTTAAAGTATATAATTTAATGACTTAGTATGTTCAGAGTTATGCATTTATCACCAAAACTTTAGAACATTTTCATTACCCTAAAAAGAAATCCCACACCCCTTAGCTCTCACCTCCCCTACCTGCCTCATTCCCCATATACTTTTTGTCTCTATAGACTTGCCTATGCTGGATATTTCTTATAAATGGAGTCATAAAATGTGGCCTTTTATATCTGTCTTCTTTCACTTAGTCTATTGTGTCCAAGGTTCACCTGTGTTGTAGCACGAATCAGGACTTCATTCCTTTTTATGGCTGAATAATATTCTCTTATTCTAATATTCCATGGGGGATTCTATTCTGCCACATCTTATTTATCCATTCATCACCACTTCTATCAGTAAGCAACCAAACATTGTTATAGATTCCTGATCTATATAATTATATAGTATACGCCTTACAGTTCAAAGATGATATTCAAAATATTCAACACCAGCAAGGCGCTAACAGTTACAACAGCTGTTGTAAGGCTGGAGTTGGGTTCTGGAAGCCTCACTTAGTGCCCCAGTACACCCTTTATTTGCTGGGGCCAAGGCAGTGGGGGGAAGGGTACCCAGGGGGCTCAGGGCAGAAGCTTTTCACCAGCTGTTGTGGAAGCATTTCAGTATCTTAACAACTGGTATGGCCATATGTGTGCATGCAAGCTCAGTGCTCTGCTGGTGACATGTCCCTGGCAGATTTGCCATGAGGGTTAAATGAGGCCAAGCACACAGATGGTCTTATGGGTCTTGTTCAGAAACACGTGGTACTGCCACGTAGAACAAGCACAAGTACCAGCCTGAAGTTGCCGCTCCTCATTCCCTTCAATCTAGAACTGCTTTCCACAGTGCAGAGAGTCCTTCCCCTGGAAGCCTATTTTATTCTGCATCTAAAGGGAGCCGTACAGCCTACAGCATGTGCAAGCACACCCCACTGCGATATCAAAGGGAAAGTCTCTGGTGTGGTCCCCATGGCCCCTTTTCTTGGAAAAGAAGGAGAAAAAAACCTAGCTGGAGACTGTTGAAGCAGCCTGGATGTGGGGCCACTAGGAGACAGAAAGAAGAAAATGTTCAAACAAAACCTTACCCTTTCCATTCACTGCTTTCCTCACCTTGGCCTGTACCCCTGGAATATTCTGATTTAGTCTATGGCCTGTTGATCACATCTCATTTTTGCCATTAAATCACAGAATTTAGGAGGAAATGGAGGCCCAGGTAGGGAAAGTTACTCGTTCAAGGTCACACTTGGATAGACGGCTAGTGGAAGAGCTGAACTGAGAGCAGAGGTTTCCTAATTACAGGCTAAGTCTTCTTCCAGTGCACCAGCCCTGCAGGAGTGGCCAGTTTAATGACAGTGGCTGAAATGACTATACAGCTCAACAGAGCAAATGGTGAGAGCAACGGAGCCCCTTCTTCAGCAACAGCGCCCTGCACTTGGCTGCAATCAGTGTCCACTCACAAAGTATGACTTCACATGCCCTGTCTCTTTCTGGCCTCATGGCAACTATGTGCAATAAAAGGAGTTTAATTACAGAGGATTTGGGGCACTGGAAGATCTGGACTGTAGCCAAATAATAGTTTAAAAGTTAGGCAATGATAGGAGAATGTACTAAAAGGATTTAGTCTGAAGAAGAGACAGATGAGGGGGTAGATTGATACTTATGGAGGTTTTGGTGACAAAGACTTACTACAAAGAGAAGAGAGGGCAGCTGCTCATTGCCCGTAGATGGGGAAACAAGAGAACACAGTAGGGCAGGCAGGACGTGAGTGAACGTGTGACCATGGCAGGTGATGTTTCATGAAGGCGTGAGGTGGTGTTGGTAGAGTAGGACCTATCTTCCCAGGAAGGTTAGTCATAACTCCTCTGGGTTATTTAAATGCACTGATCTGTTTGGCAATGTCCTGAAAGGAGAGTCACAAATTAGAAGGCAACCAACAGAAATTCCTGCCACGTGGCACGAGGCCACAGATTGCCTGAGACAGGGGCAGAGTCACCTGCTCTTCCCCTCCCGCCTCTGTATCCTAGTGGAATTGGGTAGTGTATCTAGCTCCTCTGGAACTCCTCCAAGAGTTCAGTAGGGGCTTTGAGCTATGGATAACTATCTTAGTTTGTTCAGGCTTATATAACAAAATACCATAGACTGTGCAGCCTATAAACAACAGAAATTTATCTCTCACAGTTCTAGAGGCTGGGAAGTCCCGAGGTCAAGGTGTCTGGTGAGAGCACGCTGCCTGGTTCATACATGAGGCATCTTCTCACTCTGTCCTCACATGGCAGCTCTCTGGGGCCTCTTTTATAAGGCCACTAATCCCAGTCACGACGGCTCCACCCTCATGAACGAATCACTTCCCAAAGGCCCCACTTCCTAATACCATCACATTACTGATTAGATTTCAACCTATGAATTTAGGAGGGACACAAACAGTTGGGCCATAGCAGTAACAGAAAACCCTAGTTCAAGCTGGCTTAACCAACAAGGAAAGGTATCACCTCTCGGAACTGGAAGTGGAGAGGTAGGTCAGGACCTGGGCATGGAATGCTGAACTGCTCAGCCATGCCATCAAGACCCAAGGCTCCTCATCTCACCAGGCTGGTGTCCTGAGCTTCCTGAGCTTCACCTAAGACTCTTTCATCCTAGGACTCTTACCTTGATGATTGTAAGGTAGAAGCCACAAGTAACTGGGGTGATGGACTTTCTTATTCATTGGACGGAGAGAAAATCCACTTTCCCAGTCACAGCAGAGAAACCCTTCCTTTTCATCTGATTGGGCTAAATTAGGTCACACATTCCCACTCTTAGGCCAAAATCAATTGCCAGAGAAACGCCATGAGCCAATTGACTCTTTGCTCTTAGACCAAAACGGTGTAGGATGGAAGTTTAGGAGTTAAGTGCCTGGCCCATTACACTTCTGCTTCATCAGGACAAAACCCCCGCACACAGTGCCTCCCTGGGGTAAGGAACCAAACTGGGGTCACTGGCTCTTGTGGTTACTGCCTGAAGTTACGGGCACTTCTGAATCCAAATTTTGTCTTCTTTCTACTACCATTTATGTCACACTATCAAACTTCTGTCACTCGAGTGACACCTTCGCATTTGTTTTGCAACAGCAGCACACCATCTGTGGTGTTCCCTACTTACTGTTTTTCTTTAAGCTCACTTTTTTATAAGTTTGTTCAAAATGAAACCTTATCACCATCGGAAGTAGGAAACCTGTATCTCTTGCCAAAATTATAAGATTGCCATAAAGATAAATATGATAAACAGTATTATTTAATTTTATCTAGATACTGTTGCCTGCAAAGTTACTGACTCTAAGACAGTTTCTTAATTTAAAAGTGCAGGTAACAAGTGTTTTAAAGTGTTAAAGACACACCAGTACCAAACAGAGACTTTCTCTTTCACCTAAGCAGATGAATGAAAATTTGAAGGTAGAATAGCTTTCTCACTGTATGATTCAATGTTATTTAGTGACTTATCTGTTCACCACATGTTCAACAACCAATGTAATTAACCAAATTAAGTAACCAATTTTATTTCATCATGTTAGTGGGTAATGCTAGACCTAACAGCATCTTAGTACCACTAGCAATCTCTGCCCTACTCTTTGGGAAGCTGTCTACTACACCACATTCAGTTTTCATACTTTCTCTTTAGCACTAAGGCAGTAAGAGCGATTGTGAGGATATTGACATTGTTTGCTAGACATGGACCCATTCACCAGCGATCAAACTACACATGCACTTACTGAGCACTTAGTGTGATTCTAAAGGGCATAAGCCAGAGTCCTTACCCTCGATCTAGGTGAGGAAAGAAGGCATACGGAGGAAAGGTCACGTGGCAGCAGAAAAATGCAATAAGCTTCAATGCCAAATTAAAACTGACCCAGGTGCTGATTACACATGCGTGTTCAGTTTGGGAAAATTCACTGAATTGTATAGTTATGATGTGTGCAATTTTCTGTCAGTATATTATTCTGCCATAAGTGGGTGTTTTGTTTTTTACTGTGAAGAATTCAGGAGAGCAAGAGGTCACTGGCTAGAGAAGGGTCATTGGGAAAGGTGAGGACCTTATGAGTTTACAAGATCTGGTTGGTGCAAAGGTGGGAAAGAGCCATCCAGAAGATGCTTGAGCGAAGGTGAAGCAGTGGGGGGCTGCGGGGGGGCAGGACAAGGCTGCAGACCGCAGCCAGCTGGGTACAGATGGCCTGCAGTGACCTGCAGAAGACTGTTTCTCGGGAATCTGGACACACCCTGTTGGTTTTTGGAGACACAGGTGCAAGCAGAGCTTTAGGAAGCCTATTAGGCGGAGGTGGACACAGGAGACTCAGGGAGGACATGGGATGCTGAGCAGGTGGGGCTGAGGTCTTTAATTCCTTTCTCTCTCTCTTTCTTTCTTATTGAGGCCCAGCCTGTGGCAGACATGGGTGCCGCCTACTGGAATAACTTTTTTCTCTCAAGTGGAAGTTGGCATCGAGTGACCATGTGCTTAGGAAAGGTGGGCTCAGCCCGGGGCAGTCTGTGCTCAGATAATTTTATTCTCCTTGGTTTGGAGGTTGCTGTGTGACCAATGCAATATCAGGGAAGGCATGATAAAAGGTTGGGGTTTCCTCCATGGTGAAATGGAAAGGAGGACATGTAGGAGGTTTCACCCCCGCTTATCCCTCCCTGAGAAGGCAGTTCTGCTGAGGAATTTGTACTTGGATCTGCTGCAACCATATTTGGACCATGAGGAGAGACACTGCCCTGCCGAGGAGGGCAGAGGAGGGATGAAGAGAGGCCAAGATGGAAGTCCTCAACGTGCAGCTGAGACCTCGGACCAAAGGCCTGCCGTCTTCTTCTACATGACTGCTTGATAAGTGGGGAAACGTGGAGCCCTGAGTGCTTCCACTGCTTTTGGGTGCTGCAGTTAGTAGTTAGTGCATCTTAAGTCCTTCTGCCCACCCATCTGCTGTTGGTACCAGCGTGCAGCAAAGAAGCAGATAGAATTGTAGGCATGTCCAGAGTCTAGAGGTCTTCTGACTATGAAAGAGACGCTCAGCACTCCTGGGGAGGGGTATTCCCACGCCTGGAATTTCCTCTTCCCTGTGGCCAGTCAGCTGTTGCTTTGTCAATATTAAGAGGAATGAGCATGAAGAGCTCCTTTTAAGATTAAAGCTAATAATAGGCATTTAAAATGATGATTGAGTGCTTGCTATACCAGGTACTATTTTTAACTCTTTACTTTCAGCATAAGCCAATTGTCCAAGGGGCACTGTGATGAGAACTAATAAACATTTCCACGTTACAGATGAGAATGATGACGCTCAGTGTGTTAAGTAACCTGCCCCAGGCCTTGTAGCTAGTAAATTCTTAATGACAAAAATGGATTCTGAGGTCAATAGTGCCTTTAAGGAAATTTGTAATTTCTTCATCACAAATTCTACATGCAATTGGAAAATAAGTGTGTGCGTGGGTGGGATGTTTTGTTTTCTCTCTTTAGAGTCAGTGCTTGGTGTGTGCGTGATTCCCCAGGTTCCTAGTCTTAATCCTCTGGTTCTTCAGGGAGCCAAAGGCCCTGGGCTAGGAATGACCAGTTTAAAGGAGTTTAGGAACCCGCACTCTAATCGTGTTCATCTGCACCAGCCCGGAGAGCCTGACTGACTGCCTGTTATCACACAGTGAGGTCGGAGAGCTCTGTGGGAGGACCTGGGTGTCCTACCTCCAGACAGCATCTCAACCACTGGATGATGCCAAAATCTTCTGCATTTTAAGTGATTATGGTCACTTCAACCCACCAGGCTAATTCTCTCTTTAGAAAAATTCCTTTTCTGTGTGTAGAGAGGAACGGAATAATCAACTTCTACTATGTGCTCATTACGAGCCAGGCTCGGGGTTAAGCAGGTGGGTATGCTTTCCCTGTTTGAACCTCACAAATACCCCGTTTTCTAACTCACCAACTGAAGGAAGCTTGGGCTTTGGAGTCTGACCCTATCAAGGCCTAGCTCAACTAATAGTTGGCTGTGTGGTTTTGAGCGAGTTGAACAACCTCCCTGAGCCTCAGTGTCTGTCATATGTAGTATACCCACCTGTAAAATGGGTGTACTAATAGCCACTTCATAGAATTGCTGTGAGGATAATTGAGATATGTCCTGTAGAGCCAGAGTACAATAGGTATCAGGTACTGCTCTTTTTCTCTCATTTCTATTGTTTCCTTCAAGTTTTGCTAAACTGAGGTACATATATGTATATGTTATGTACATATATATGTGTGTGTATATATATATATATATATATTTTTTTTTTTTTCTGCAAGATATTGCAATGGGACATATCTGAAAAGAACGAGAAAAGAAGTGTAGTGTCCCCAACATGAAAGCCACATGTCTTGTCAGAGGTGACAGTGTAAGATCCATTTCCTTCCATCTTTGCTTGGGACAGATGCAGAAACTTTTCTGCAAGATATTGCAATGGGACATATCTGAAAAGAACGAGAAAAGAAGTGTAGTGTCCCCAACATGAAAGCCACATGTCAGAGGTGACAGTGTAAGATCCATTTCCTTCCATCTTTGCTTGGGACAGATGCAGAAACAGTCCCTGTGGACAAAATTGAGACCCAATAATTAGAATGAAAAAGAGGAAAATGTGAGTGGGATTGAAAGAGCAACTCTACTCTCTCCTCCTGTAGCTCAGAGGCAGTCTGAGGTGTCTAGACTTCAGTCCCTGGCTGGTGACCGAGGGGCAGGGGCCTGGTCACCGCTTGGCTCCCCTGGTCTGGATTGAAGACAGAGCAGAGAGCCCTGTGCTTCTGCCCTGCCTTGCCTGGATGCCAAATGGGCCCTGAGGAGACAGATGCTCTTTTGGCTTCTCAAAATAACTTTAGTGGCCAGCATAGCTGGGGACTTTCATCTAGTTAGAGGAACTGCATGATGAAGTCTCCTTCCAAAGTTTAGGGAGGCCAAGCTTTCAGGGGGGCTCAGCCAGGTTCTGGAACAAGAAGCAAAAAGGCAGGAAGTGGCCATGGCACTGGGTAGGGGTGGGCTGATATCCTGCAGAGCCTTGACCTGGGGTGCCCTCCCTGTGCCATGGCAGGAATGTTGTTGCTAAGGAGAGGCTTCCCTGGAAGGACAGTTCCATTGCTTACCTGAGCTATGTTTGACTCTCTTGTCCTGGCAGTGGTTGGAGCACTGTCATCACTGCAGTGGAAGGAATGTCATTCAGGGGTGAGGGGGTGTCAATGAATATCTTGCCCTGATAACTGACTTATTGGTTCAAATTCTGCCAGTGAGGCCTTCCTCTGGGATATCAGTGAGGACGCCATTTTCCTTCTGTACTATTTTCCTTCTGTCCTGTGGTGGTTCTCTACCATCTCCCAAGGTGCATCAGGAGCTGACCCCAGCCATGCTTGGTGCCATGCAGATTCCCCTGAAACCCATTGCTTGGATCCCTAGGATATGCCCTTCCTCCCACATGAGACATCGGTTTCATTAACCATCTTTTTCTCCTTCCCACTCCCTATCAAACTCACCTCCTGAATTATTCAACAAAATCTGACTAGCTCAAAGGAAGCCTTGTCATCCCTCTGTTTAATGTTTTTTATTCTCTCACTAGGTAAGAGGTGTGCGAGCTGCTGCTTGATTTAGGTTGGGTCTAGGGGAAAGCTTCTCCTTCTCTGTGGCTGCACCTGACTTAGCCCCTGCTTTGCCCACCGCAGTGCTGCCCGTCCACAGCCTTGGTCCTTCCCCCCGCAGGTGGCGAAAACAGTACCCATCAGCGCGCTGGACAGATACCGTCAGAGTCTGGGGTGAGGAAACCCTCTGACCCTCGTGTTTCTCATCTGTC
>NW_007732434.1:101758-106695 GCF_000696425.1 Galeopterus variegatus | reverse complement strand
GACAGATACCGTCAGAGTCTGGGGTGAGGAAACCCTCTGACCCTCGTGTTTCTCATCTGTCAGATAGATGCAGAGGACACATATCTTGCACACCTGAGTTTGTGAAGTGACATCGGTAACTTTTTCTGTAAGAACTTAATTAGTATTTTGAGTCCTATTCTTGATGGTGGCAGAAATGCACTCTCAGTAATTTGGGGTTTCTTGTCCTTTCCCCAGGTTTAAGTTTATGTTCTGGAGAATTTATCTAATAACATCATTCCCAGGGCCTAACTGGTCCTCAGTGTCATTTGAGCATCTGCCAAGCTGTCCTCCCCTGTGTGGGTCTCTGTCTATACACACAATTGCTAGAGGGTCTCGTGTCTGGAGGGTCCCTCTGTCTGGAGCTCTCTCTTCTCCCACTTTCCTACATTTTGAGAGCACAGGTTATCATTCTCTGACACCATCTAAGGCTTCTTCTACTTCCAGTGGTGTGCTGGTAAACGTTTAACAACCAGCTCTGAGGGGTTAGAGTCGGAAGGGTGGAAAGAGGGAAGTAATGATTTGTAGCATTTGCCAATGTCCAGGGGATAAACACGCCCATCATGGCCAATTTCAAGCTACTAATGATTTAGCAATCAGCTCACAAAATTCTTGAAATTTACCAGTCAGCTCTAGCTACCTGTCTCCAGCATGCCCCTGTGTAATACGTCTCGTAACTAGTTCTGTGAGATGAACCGCCTTCCTGACACTCTACCCAGCAAATAAGACCAAGGTCTTCTTGCTATTGCATCCCAGAAATAAATCTGGGATTGTTCCACCTGCTCAGGCTCAGCCCAAGGAGCAGGGCATAGGGCTGCTTTTGCAGGCCTCCCACCCCCAGTGTCTGTGCTGTCTCTTACTGCTGCTTTTCTAACTCTTTCTCCCAACCCGGGAACATTATTCCAGTTGGTGGATGGCTCTGAGTTGGAGGCGATGACTTCTATTAGTCAGTCCAGCTCTTAATCACCTTGAGTGATTCCTTTTACAGTGGCTCTTTTCTCTGGTCTCTGTTATCACATCCTTCTCCTAAAGCAACGAGCACAGACTGGCCTACCCCACTGAAAGTCTAAAAGGGCCGAGAGAGAAAAGTAAATACAAAAAACATTCATCAATATTTCCAAAGCATTATTCTATCCCACAGGTAGAGTAATACTTCACAGGATAATGAGAGCAATAAGTGTAAAAATACGTGCAGAGCTTGGGGCAGAGTGTGACACAAGAGGTGCTCCATCACAGGGACTAGCCAGCTCGCTCCCCAGCAGGTGAAGGGTTCATGGCTTCCGCTGGTTTGTGCCGTATCCGGTCCAGCATGGCTGTTGTGGGCATTGACTGTCCTCTCTCCTCCCCCTCCCTCACTTTGAGAAGGTGGCACCATCATGGAATCGGAATGGACATTTATGTTAAACTAAATAACAAACAAAGGCCTCTAAAAGAATAATAAGTTTAACTGGGAATAGGGCATTGCAGAGGGAACATGCGTGCCATAGCAAACCAGGTGTGTTTTCCAGGAGGTAAAGAAAGACAGAGGGTTTTAAAGGAAGAGTGATGGAGGATTACATGGTTGTTTGGGGATAATTATCCTTGGCTACAAGGACCAATAGCAAGGGTGATGACAGTACGAAGTTAGTTGCTGGGCAGATGTCCTCACAGAAGTATTGTTTTAAGGCTGTGATGGCCTCTGTGTAAGGCTGTGGGTCTGTAGGGTCCTTTGCGATAGTTCTTGTTAACAGGCACACATGTGTGAGAACTCCCCACTTCATGGCCTTCCCCAGCTGTATTTGTCAGGGTTTTTTTTAACATAAACAATTCATTTTGACTCTGAAAACTTACACATTTCTTATACCTTTCCATTAAGAAGTCAAGAAAGAAGCACCACTCCACAAATAGTTTACAGATCTCATACACAGCAAACGTTAACTACAGAAGCTGAGTAAATGACAATGCCGTGGAGGAGTTAAATGTCTTTAGTGTCTGAGACCCCACTTAAGCTTTCACAGAGTCCTCAGTCAAAGGTGTATCAGTGATGATTCATACACAGCAAACGTTAACTACAGAAGCTGAGTAAATGACAATGCCGTGGAGGAGTTAAAGGTCTTTAGTGTCTGAGACCCCACTTAAGCTTTCACAGAGTCCTCAGTCAAAGGTGTATCAGTGATGACTCTATCCTATCTACCTGTTTTAAAGGAGTTGCCATCATTTGGCTTTGTGTTCCAGTTAACTGTGTTTTTAACCTCAGCTTCCTGTTAGATGCACATACCTCGTGGTCTGAGAATGGCTGCTGAATTATTTTCTTGATTTCTTGGTTTTATATGGCTTTCCCTTTATATGAAAAATATATATTTACTCCAATATACATTTGTACTGCTTGATTCTTATCTTCTAGACCTGTCTGGATCTATCATTTTTGCTGGTTTTCATCTAAATGACCTTCTGCATAGGAAATACTAATTGTTTCTTCTCTGGGAGAAGAACAGAATGTGATACTCCAGTTTGGGTTCACTCAGCATCTTGAGCCATGGGGGTGCCCTTTAACTTCTATGGGAAGTTATAAAATTATTTGTGGGAATAAACATAAAACACCTAGGACAGTAGCTAACACATACTTGGACCCCAGTAAATAACAGCTGCTGTTTTTACTTCTCAGCTTCCCTCTGGGATAATCTGCATATTTAGGGTGGCGCAATAAGAGGGAGCTGCCTTTAGAAACAGGAACGGTCCCTGGAGACCAGAGGGGGCTTATTTCCACCTGGCATGGGAAAGGAGAAGAAATTTACTGTTTGTCTAATTCCCCGAAGCCCACACTTTGTATATAGCTCCTTTCCATCTTTGGTAGATGGCAGGAAAGAGGAAAACTGGGCAGAGGGAATTGGAGATCACTGGTTGGCAAAAAACTCTACCACTTCAATGCTGGTGTTGGTCTGCACTGAGAAGCAGCTGACTGCAACCCTGCGTGGGTCCTCGAGGAAAACAGTGTGGCCAGGCTCTAGCCTATAAATCAGATCAAATGCAAGGCCAGACTCTTGGCATGGGAAAATAACAAGAGGGTCTCTCGATATCAATTTTTTTTTTTTTAAGAAAATGTGAGTGGATATCTTCTCAACTGTAAGATATCTGGAGGTTGGAATAGGAGAAGGAACCTCTCTAAATCTTACTGCAGATTCCCTCTGAACTTTGTGTCCTAATCTCCGTAACTGGTGGCATGAAAATATTCTACAGTATTAACCAATACATTTTCATTTCTAGTTATTCCCTTTTAGTCCTTTCCCAGCTATTGCCTTAGTAAAGTGTTGGTAAAAGAAAAGCAGAAGAGTTTAAAAGCTTCAATGTTTGAGTATCTAAAGCCAAAGCCTTGAAGGATGGTGATTGGTCAGACATTGGTCAGAGCAGTCCCCAAACACCACTAGATAAAAATCCCCTGGGATGGGCAAAGGAAAAAAGAGAATCAGAGGGTGGGATGCAGAGATAAACTCTGGTGTAGGTCCTTAGAAGGTACCCGTCCTCCCAGGGTACAGTGACTTAATGATGGAACCCACAGGTAGATTAGGGGATAATCCAGGAGTACTGTTAACTTGTGTCTTACTGCTTGGTTAGAGCCTGGGGAGTTGGTAAACTTTGTAGACCCCACCTAGCATGGGAGGAATAGATTAGAAATGGCTGTATGGCATTTTAGGGGGCCAGAAAGGTCCTGAAACAGCCTCATAAATTTCCAAGAGTCTCCAGCAAATGTAGGCAGCAGCTGAAATTCCTCTGAACCCCAGAAGAGAGCATGAAAGTGGTTGAGACAGAGCCAGCTCTGGAGATCCCCAGTGATGGGGACATTGGGGATGCAGTGGTGACCTCACTCTGGTGGCTGAATCTTGCAGATATGGGTTTTTTTTTGTTGTTGTTGTTGTTGTTTACCTAGTAGAAGAAAAAAGTCATGGTTATAATTTCTTGAGAAGCCCAAACTAATACTTGCCCAGGGACAATTTCCAGCCCTTTACTTACAGACTCTGCAGGACAAGTTCTGTTGGTCAGCGCTGTGGGTTTGCTGCCACTCCTGCAGAGACAATGACCACTGACCACTTCCACACACACACACACACACACACACACACACACACGTGCACACACCTGGGCAGACTGAGACCAGAGAATTCTGCTGCCATCCTCTGAGCTGTCATTTCCCTGGTGGTGGCCACGTTTGATTAGTGGTGTTCTGACACGGCCTAGTCCCATGCTGCCCTCACCACCACCACCGTTTCTGACTTGGATACTGGTGTAAGCAAGCCAGTGTCATGAAGCCTCAGGGTGGGCAGCCAACCAGCATCTGCCTCCGATATCACAGTCTCTGTGAAACCTGAATCGCTTTATGACATGAGCATCTTGGGACTAACAGGGCACCTTGTGCTCGAGAGAGGCCACAGAGGGTGAGCAACCTTTACTTACAGACTCTGCAGGACAAGTTCTGTTGGTCAGCGCTGTGGGTTTGCTGCCACTCCTGCAGAGACAATGACCACTGACCACTTCCACACACACACACACACACACACACACACACACACGTGCACACACCTGGGCAGACTGAGACCAGAGAATTCTGCTGCCATCCTCTGAGCTGTCATTTCCCTGGTGGTGGCCACGTTTGATTAGTGGTGTTCTGACACGGCCTAGTCCCATGCTGCCCTCACCACCACCACCGTTTCTGACTTGGATACTGGTGTAAGCAAGCCAGTGTCATGAAGCCTCAGGGTGGGCAGCCAACCGGCATCTGCCTCCGATATCACAGTCTCTGTGAAACCTGAATCGCTTTATGACATGAGCATCTTGGGACTAACAGGGCACCCTGTGCTCGAGAGAGGCCACAGAGGGTGAGCAGCATGACGGCCTGTGTGGACGATGGGAAGGACCCTCCCAGAGACTGGCTGTCCCAGCCATAC
>NW_007732434.1:100718-101725 GCF_000696425.1 Galeopterus variegatus | reverse complement strand
CATGACGGCCTGTGTGGACGATGGGAAGGACCCTCCCAGAGACTGGCTGTCCCAGCCATACTGCAATAGAAAGTTTTCTGTGAAGAACCAAAAGAGCTTTATTGATCCCCAGAACCTACCGTTTCCATCACCACCATCGAATGTCATTCTCCCAAGACTGGAAAAGGAGAGACTGGTGCCCTCTAGTGGAGACAGGAGTCACAGCGGTGGGGGGTGGACCCCAGCTCCACCCATTCTTAGGAGGGACTTTGAGTGTCTCTTTTTCTTAAAGATGAGATAAAATTGTACCTACCTTATAAAATTGTTGGGATAAATGTAAAACACCCAGGACAGCAGCCTACACATACATGGACCTCAATAAATAACAGCTGCTATTTTCACTTCTCTGCTGCCCTCTGGGATCATCTGCATATTTAGGGTAGAACAGTAAGAGGCAGGAAAAACAGCATGTCTCCTTGCACCATGGGTCACTCGATCTTTCCATCTGGCATAATGAGAAACTGTCCTGCTAAATTTATGGAAATGGCCTTACCCCTCAGTCTGCGCCTGCTTTACTCTGCTGGGTATTCAGGCTTTTTTCAGGGGCTGTTGTATTTCATTTGCCTTGGTGGGGGTGGGGGTGCATTCAGGAGAAATTTTTAGGGGCTACCTTGAGGTCCTTTTGGAAAAGGAAGCCCAAACCTCTTCCCAGAAGAGTGGAAAACACTGCAGGGTCAGGGTACAGTAGCCCAAGTCTGTTCAACATAATGTGCTGGCCAATGTCCACAGTGACCTTTGGAGGAGGCGGGAGTGTAGTTTCCCAGGCTCTGAATGTTCAAGGTGAGATAACCCTAATCCTTATAAATGGGCCTCAACAGAGTCACAGAACAAAAGACTGTTGACCTGGCACTTCTAGAAAAAGGGTGGCCCATTCTGCAAAGTTTGCCCTGGTGTAGTGGATTGAATTATGTCCCCCAAAACTACTGAAGCTTGAATTATGTATTAGAAACTTAGCCCCCACTGTGCCT
>NW_007732434.1:99754-100506 GCF_000696425.1 Galeopterus variegatus | reverse complement strand
TGCAGTAGTGAATGGATTAAAAACAGTGGTCAGGGGCATGGTTCTGAGGGCTTTAAAAGAGGAGTCTGCCTTGTTGGCTCTCTCTGCTTCCACCATCTTGCAATGGGAGACCCCTGTGGCCACCACCAAGACCCTCACCAGATGTGTTCCCTGGACTTCGGACTTCCCATCTTCAGAAACCGTAAGCAATAAATTTTGTTTTCTTTATAAGTTACCCAGTTACATATATTTTGTTATAAGCAATGGAAATGGACTAATACACCTGAGTAGATTCAGAGGGAATAGGTATATAATTCAGGCTATATTCAGAGTGTCCTGGGAGAACATAGACCTTGGAAAGGGGTAACCAGGAATTTAACCAAGAGGAAGAAGGACTCATACTACAGCCAGAAATGGGTCTCAACCTGAAATTCAGGATGTTCCTGAAGTACAGGGAGTTTGGAGGAGGGCCTTGAATTGTTGCCAGAGGAGATGGTGTTGGTCTTTCAGCCAGAAGATGCCTATGTTGAATACTCCAGTCTGCTGAGAAGCATGCACACTCCACTCCAGAGCTCCAAGAAGACTGATAACCCCAAAGGCCCCACAGACCTTTTCTGCCACAGTCTTCTCTGACACAGGGGTCAGCTCTAGCCAGATGGACAAATCACAGCTGTCTCCTGGAAGGATGCACTGAGAAGAGAAACAACATCCTCCATTTCCCCAGGGGCTGCAAAATCTTATTCAGCCTCATGGACCCCTGAGATCCAACCTAC
>NW_007732434.1:95990-98822 GCF_000696425.1 Galeopterus variegatus | reverse complement strand
ACCTCAGGTGAGGAACTGACTGCTGATTTCACTGCAAAGACAAAAGTAGTGTGGTGGATAGAAAAGACACTCAAATGTGGGAGGAAGGCATGTCAAGCTTTTAAATCTAGCTCTGCCACTTACTAGTAAGTGACTTCGAGTAAGCCACTTAATCCCTGGGGCTCCAGTTCTGTCGCTGGGTTGCTGGGGAATCCAGAAAGATGACAGCTGATTGTAGAAAACTCTTGGTGATTCTAAAGTCCTCTCTAGGCATAAAGGGTTATCAGTCCAGAGTGGCTGCATTGAATTAGGCTAAAGGGAGGTGGAAAATAAAAGACACTTTGAGTTTTGATGTTCCTCATGTAATCTTAGCAGAGATTTGGTCAATCATAGAAGATGTGTATGATTGGAATGGCTCTGGGTATCAGACCCACCCTCTGGCCATGTAGTCTACTGCTCTAGGCTATTAGACAGAAATCCACTTAATGCAATTAAAAATATTTAATGTACTCTTGTATGTGTAAGGTATATTAGTCTATTTCTGTTGCTTATAACAAAATACCTAGAACTGGGTGATTTATAAAGAAAATGAAATTTATTTCTTACACATTCAGAGGCTGGAAGCCCAAAGTCCAGGGAGCACATCTAGTGAGAATTTTGTTTGGTGGTGGCTTTACAGCAAAACGCGGGTCACATAGCAAGGACGGTGAAGCAGAGAGAGACTCCCATGTGCTCTCCTTTTAAAGCCCTCAGAGCCACGCCCCTGACCACCAGTATTAATCCATTCACTATGGCATGGTCCTACAATCCAATCACCTCTTCAAGGCCTCACCTTTCAATTACCATAATAGGATTTCCCACCCTCTTAACACTTCCACAGTGGGGATCAAGCCTCCAACACATGAAACTTTGGGGGGACACAATTCAATACACAATATAAGGTGTTATTGTAAGCACTGTCAGGGTTGCAGAATTAAATAAGACACAGATATTAGCTGTAAGGACTATATCAACAGAGGAAATAAACTCATGAACCTAAACGTCACTACCACAGAGTATAAGTGCTATGAGAGCAAAGGGTTGTGGGATCTTGTGGGAAACTATCACTCCTGGTGAATGAGTAGTGGGGTGGGGGATGGGGAAGGTGCAGCCAATAGAGGGTCTGAAAAGACATTTTAATACAATCATCCTGGGAATAACTGGGATGGATAAGACATCACATGGGAATTATCATGAGAACAAGATATTGAGCCATTGGCCGAAGGTCAAGCTCAATGAGCTAATCCTAGACAGCACCTTGCTTCTCTACAATATTAGCACTGGACGTTGAAGGATGGTAGGATTAACTAAGGCAGGCAGTGGGGTTATATTAGGGATGTCAGGTGGAAGGAAATGAAGCCGTGTGCCCAGTCATGCTCTATGTAGGTCATGATGGGGGAAAATTAGAGGGTGGCCAGGAACTCAATCCTTGATCACTAGGGATCCTTGAAGACCCAAATCCTGTCAGGCCATTGTACCCTCCTTCCTGTGTTCCCACCCAGCCCTTTATTTAGGGTAGATGTTGAGAAATGAAACTTCTGGATCATACTGCATAAGAATTTAAAATTCCAATAGACATTGCCAAATTGTCTTCTGGAATGACTGCACCAGTTTATACTCCAGCATTTGCTTTGTGCCAAAATTTTAGGTGAAAAATGGATAGGTAAAAAAATGGCCTTTAAAAAAAAGAGTGCACTTCCTTGCTGATTAGTGAGTTTGAATACTTACAGGACATTCGTGGCTCCTCCTTTCTGAACTGCCCATTCGTATCATTTGCTCAGTTTTCTGTCTGACTTACAGAGATGCTGAGGGGAATGTCAGCCCCTGGAGTTGTGATTCAGGAAGTCTAGTTGTTTCTCTTTTTCTTGTTGGTATGTAGGGATTCTTTATATATTTTGACAGTAATTCTTCATCATTTATAGATATTTCAAGTATTCTTTTTTGATTTTTGTATGTGCTATTTTAGATTGCACAGATATTTTAGTTTTGAAGTAGCCAAATCTATTTATTCTTTTACTTATGAATTTTTGCATTTTGGGTCTTTTTAGAAAGTCTCCAAAACATGAATACATTTTCCCCATTTTTTCTAAGTACTCTCAACCATGTAAACCATGCAAGATTTGTATTTTTCATTGGTGAGTGGTAAAGAATCAATTTTCTTTCCCAAATCGTCTCCCCAAACCGTTAGTTGAATAGTCCAGCGTTTTCCCAATAATTTGAAATGCTCCCTATTAACTAATATATTCGGAATGTCTCTTTGTGAGTGCTATGTTGAGCTTTTGATCTATTTGTCTGGTCCTGTGTGAATGCCACACCTTTTAAAACACTAGAGCTTTATGAACATGTTGACTTTGAGAAGGCTACTCCTCATTCGTCATGTTTATTTTTATTTTCAGAATCACCATGGCTATGCTTGAGCACTTATATTTGAATTTTGCAATCAGTTTGTAAATTTCCATAGAAACTCTTTTTGAGATTTTCTTGGGTATTGCATGAAATTACAGATTCACTTGGGAGAAATTACAATTTTTCAGCATCTAACCATCCAAATCTAGGAATATGGTAATAGTCTCTATTTTTAAAGTATATCACTTTTGTCTTTGAGGACAGTTTCACAGTTTTTTTTAAAAGTACATAATGCCCATTTCTGTTGGGCTTATTAGGTATTTTTATAGGTGATGTGTGCTATCATGAATGAGACAGTATCATCATTATCATGATGATTGTTAGTATAAAATAAAAAAAACCTTTGGAAATGAACTGGGATAAGTATGATCTTTTATGTAGCTATGACTTTTGCATTTTGCTTTTTTA
>NW_007732434.1:94297-95628 GCF_000696425.1 Galeopterus variegatus | reverse complement strand
GCGCCGCCGCGCTTCCCAAGCGGCGCACTATCCAGTGCGCCACTGGGCCGGCCCCAATAATAGTCTCTATTTTTAAAGTATATCACTTTTGTCTTTGAGGACAGTTTCAGTTTTTTTTAAAAGTACATAATGCCCATTTCTGTTGGGCTTATTAGGTATTTTTATAGGTGATGTGTGCTATCATGTATGAGACAGTATCATCATTATCATGATGATTGTTAGTAAGTATAAAATAAAAAAAACCTTTGTAAATGAACTGGGATAAGTATGATCTTTTATGTAGCTATGACTTTTGCATTTTGCTTTTTTAGGAATTTGAAAGTCACTCAGGCAGAAAATTTATGTTCACCAGTAGTCAAGCACAGAACCTTGTCTATACCCAGTTTCCCACAGAGAGAAAGATGTGCAGATCTGTGCACAGAAGGGGATGATCATGAATCTGAGCCTATATAGAGAAGTGGTGAACACTGATTCAGCACATTACTAATCTATGCACATGGCTACGATGGTCTAATGACCAAGATCCATTTACACTAGTCTCTAGAAAAGACTGAATTATAGGAGGGTACTTAAAGTTCACAGAAAAATTCATATGGTCTTTTAATTCTATTTTTCCATGAACTTCTTGAAGTACCCTCACATAAAAAAACAAACAAACAAAAAAACACAAGAATCTTCCTAGTACCAAAAGTTTCAGGTAAATATCTAGAAAGATCATTAGATTGTTCACGAACGTGGTTTGTTCTGCGGGCACATTTTAATGCAGCTTGAAATTCTCAACACTAACCACGGTCTGGGCTCTAAGGGCATTTCAAGTGTATGGTGGATACCGAATGCCCCATTTTTACTTCTGCAGTGGCTTTGTAAGGACACTTCTTTTTCATGTGTGAACACATGGAAGCAATTGAGGTGCTCTTTCAGGCTGGCAGCAGCTTATGTACCTCCCTGGCAGCCGTCTTGGGACAGAGGGTTTTATTTTCCTTTGTGACAGGAGCAAAGTAAGAGCTACTGGGAAAGACACTTTTCCTCTTTGCGATTTTACCAGTGGTAAAATAAAGTTTTATGGCTTTCTTATCTCTACCTCACAGAAGTCTTTCAACCACCTGAGAGGTATGGCAACGTAGACTACCACCAAAACTCACAAATGAAGAGCTGCATAAAATTTGTGTAACTAACAGATGCCAATTATGTTGAGGCTTTTAGAATGATAAACAGTAGACACAGATTTAGGAATAGAAACTTAGACCTGTGTTCACAACTGTAAAACAATTAGAGTATTGGACATCCCCAAAAGGAAAAGGAGAAAGATGCTTTATCACTCAGGGTCCATG
>NW_007732434.1:92862-94207 GCF_000696425.1 Galeopterus variegatus | reverse complement strand
TGCTGAATTGCCTTTACCACAAAGTACTATGTCTTTTATACATCTATTTTATACAAAGATCAAGACGATTTGTGTCCATGTGTGGTCTATAAAACCACTGTAGTTGCAGTTTCTTGGAGGTGCATGGTGTTCATAAAGGCTGGATGAATGCTGATTTTTGGAAAAGAATTAATACATAATTTGAATTCAGAGTACAAGCTTTTTAAAAATATGATCCAGCTTGGAGAAGCGTTTCTGAAATACCTCTGGGGAATAAATTTCTTTTATTAATCCAATCAGCCATTGGATGTCATTTTTCCAATTTAATTACATTTATCTGCCAATGGGTGTTTCTGCTCCTTATGCCTGTAATTTCAGCGGGTGAAAATGGTGATGGCAAATAATTGTCCTCAGGGAGATAACTGCTGTTATAATTATTTACCCATGCAAGTTAGCTCTATTAAAAATTTAACTGTCAGATGACCTGGAAATACGGGAGAATGCATTTTCCATGTACTCAAGTGGAAGAAGAGCCCTTACACTTCTTGACATTTTCCAGGTGCCAGGCATAGTGCTGAGCGCTCTACATAACTATCTCACTGAATCCCCACAGTCTTCCCACAGAGTGGGCATGGTTACCTTTGCCTTATCGACGAGGAAACCATGGTCATATAGATGGCAGAGGAACCTACATTCAAACCCAGGCTGACAGTCAGACATAGGGTGCTTGCAAGGGATGCACGTGCAGAAGCCTTGTAAAGACTGGTCCAGGGCTTGTTCTCTTGTTACTGTCATCCTGGTGGCTGTCCACAGACATTTTGCTTCTGCGACCACAACTCTGCCTTCTTTCAGAAGCCCGTTCCCACAGGCAGGGAAAACGTCCACCTAGAGCCTAAATGAGAGCCCTTTCCTTTGCGGCCTTTGCACACCGCCTCCTGGAGAAGGCTCCATGGGGCTGCCCCACGCCTTGGGGATTCTCTCCTCTGAAGTTGCGTCACTCGACAGGAGCACTTGAATATACACGGCTCTTTTGGGGTCTATGATATGGAAGCTTGTTTTTCCTCAATCTGGTTTGTAAGTTTATTGAACATGGGGTCTCTGTGGATCTCTCCACAGGGTCTCAGAGGGTATAGGGGCTCCAGACCAGGCCCAGGATCAATACTCATGAGTACAAAACCTATGGCTAAGGCGGCTGCTCGTGATGAGACCTTGGGAGACATCCTTTGGGGCGGTATCATCTCTCAGCATTGCCACCTATTGGTGACAATTAGTATAATGTGGTGGTGTGGCATGCTGGAGGAGATCTTTTGGGTTTTATACCTTTTCTGAAAAATTGGCACTACCAACTCCCCCCTCCCCCCATGTG
>NW_007732434.1:62190-91721 GCF_000696425.1 Galeopterus variegatus | reverse complement strand
CCCCCATGTCCTCCCCCCCCATGTCCTCCTCCCTCCCCCAAACACAAAGGGCTGAAGAAGGGATGAGAGGCCACCTTTCAGGGGGAGAGGAGTGATGTTCACGGAGAGGCATCACCTGCTTTCCCTCCTCACAGGTGATGGAAGGGGGTCCCCACAGCAACCGCTCGTAAAGTTGGGGGCTGTGCACGACTGCGTGTTGTCCCAGCATGAGGGCTTGCCGACCTGTCCTGTTGCCATCAGGGCAGGATGAAGGGAGGTGTGGACACTACACTGGTGAGCTGAGGCTGTGGAGGAGGGAGGCCAAGACAGCCCTGGGAAGTGACCTGTCACACAGCAGTGGGAATAAGGGCCCTGATCATACTCCAGGTCCAGAGTTCAGGCAAGGGGGGACTATGAAGATGAGGCTGTGGGTTTCTCAGGGCCTGACAGTGCAGGGCAATTAAGCCCATGGCTGGCCACTGAGGCTCTGTTGAAATTGCGGCTGCCTCTCCCAAAGGAGCCCTGGCGTTGAAGGGAGCTCCCTGGGTTCGAATCCTCTTTCAAATGGGCTTCTTGGGGCCTACCAACCTCCACATCAGCACTTTATGGAAGGTAGAGCAGTAGTGGTGGCCAGTGGTGGCAGCAAGCTGAGCCACAGGCAGTCTGGAAAACAAGCCTTACCTGGAGCCGAGCACAGGCAGGGAAGAGGTAGGGGTAGGAGACAGCAGACCATGCTTCCCCTCCACTCCAGGCCCCCAGAGCCACACATCCACCTGTCCTCCTGGGGGGTGAATGGAATGTGAGGCTAAGTTCTTAAAGTGTCAGAACTGGGACTTAATAAGGGAGGCAAAGCTGTTTTAATAAGTAAAAATGACTCAAAGATTTAAGGAATTGACTGAGAAGTCATTAAGGGAGTAGATACCCAGCAGGAAAGGTTTCCAAAGAGTGGAGTGGTAGCAAATATTGGAAAACAGAAGCTGTCTTGTATTTATATGGCCAAGGATGAGACTTCTCAATGAAACTCATTTCTTCTTGAGCCCCATGTGGGACTGACACTGGGTGGTACATACACTGGATTCTCACAACGTCTCTGCCAAGCAGGCTGTCACCGTCCTGTTTCACAGCCACAGAAGCACTGGGGTTTAGAGTGATGCTTGACTTGCTAACCTGGTAAGTCTAGCAAGCAGCTGGGCCAGGATGCAAACACATTACCTGTTCTTTCCACTAAGCCAACCTGCTCTCTGTAGCTGTTGAAGCACTGGGGTTTAGAGTGATGCTTGACTTGCTAACCTGGTAAGTCTAGCAAGCAGCTGGGTCAGGATGCAAACACATTACCTGTTCTTTCCACTAAGCCAACCTGCTCTCTGTAGCTGTTATATGCAGAGGACTTCACAGAGTCCAGTCCATACTAACCCACTCAGCGACATGGCCTTGCTTTAAACTTGACTACATCTGTTTGACATATGGAATGCAATTAACCATCTTCCTCAGTGTTCATTTTCCTGGGGAGCAAAGGACGCCATGGAGGCTGGGACCAAGTCCGAGCGAGTGCCTCCCAATATGCATTTAGACCCTTCCTCACCCCAGCACAGTCTTCATTCTGTACCTCTCCTCTCCAGTCACTGTCTCGGTGATTTTTTCAGGATTGATCTGCCGCTATCATCTGAGAAAATGATTGACAGTGATAGGATCTTTCAAGAGTGACATTGACAGGTGCAGTTGCAATGTCAAAACCTCACCCCCAAAGTCCTGCTAAGAGGAACATCTCCTCTGTAGTGCTGCGTTGTAACGTCTCATCACATGCATGCAACTTGAGCTCAGCAATGATGGTTTCAGAAACAGTGGAAAAAACTGTCATTTTCTTTTTTAAACTTTATCGACTACTGATTCTACTATGAAAATATGGTTGCCTCAATACAGAATAATTCCTCAAAGAAACTAAAGTGTAGGACGGAGGATGAGAAAGGAGGAGCTGTAAACTGAGGGGTGTGAAGTGGGGGACGGGCTTTCCACCTCCATCTCACTGGGAAGACTTTCGGTTGCACCTGCGTGTGGCGGTCCAGTCCTCAGAGGCACGCAGAGAGGCCTCGTAAGAAAACGTTTCCTTTCCAGAGGAGACTGAGGCTCCTGCCATAGGAGTTTGAGTCCCTGGCTCTGTTTTCTATAAAGCTGGTCAATCAAATTCATGCATTTGTCACTCTGCCTTTATGTCCCAAGTTAGTTGTCCCCTTTATTTCACCCTTTATTTTCTTATGAGGAATGGAGAAGTGAGATTCTGGAAGATCTGAGATGCCCTCCTTTGGGGAATCCCATAGATACATGTTCGTATATTTCATAGCTGGAAATACTAGAACTCAGGAAGGTTAAGATACTTTTCAAAGGCTTTCTGGAAAGCAAGCCAGTCTCTGCCCTATGCATTAACTGTAAACCCTTCTCTGAGAATTACAGAAGCAGCTCTATCGCAATATTTCCTTCAGTTACAAAGCCTAAAAGAAAAAAAGCTCTTTGTAAAGTGGATGTGTGAGTTGTTCTGAATCCACCTTACGGGCCACAGAAAAAGCCTGCTTTTATTTTGCTTGAGCCAAATGCTTGGGTGCATGACTAACCCTTTCACAAAGTCTGGGAGAGGGGTCAAGTTGGATTTTGGGATCTGGATCAAGATGAGCCAAGTGTGTGTGTATTTCAAGGCCCTGAAGGCCTGTGGTAGCTGATAGGGCATCGGGAAGAGATGGCATTTGTGGTCTAACCTAAGCTGTCTATTCTCCCTGAGTTGTTTGAACAGCATGTGTGAACAGATCTCTCATGGACTCACTGAAATACTGAAAGGTGAATCTCTTAACTCCAGATAAATATGTCTTTGTGAGGTTGAGATAACATGAGAGTGAGTTTTCCTGAAGTTGACCACCTTTAGGAAGGAAAAGGCAGAAACGGAAGAGAAATTGGACTGTTGACAAAAACAAGTGAAATTTGGGACTGAAAGCACTCACCCCTACTTCCTTCTTGTGCCTCCATCTGAATTTCCAGTGCAGACGAAGCCAAGCTCTTGGGAGGAACCACTAACCACCTGTTTTGCTGCTTCAGCATCTTTTCACGTCAGCACTGATAATGTTGAAATTGCATTTTCGTGGGATTTTTATGCCAGAGAGGATAAATCATGTTGCTTTGCAAAAAAATAAACCATCACATAAATAACAGGCCTAGGCTAAAAAAGAGCCCCCCAAGTCATCAGTGGAATTGGGCCTTACAGAAGGTCAAGCACACTGTTTTCTGACCTCCTCAGACCCCAGCGTGAAAAGACCACTCAGGGCTGAGGTGGGTGCAGTCCTTGTTGTGTTGGTTTGACAAGCTTTGACTTCAGGTAAGCACCACTGCAAAGGATGACGGGGCTGTAGAGGGCAAGGTCCAGGCTAGACGGGGGCATGAAGAAGGTGCACGCATACGAGGGCCAGTCCCATAATAGGAGTGGAACCACCCTACAACTTTTGCCCAAAAAACACAGTAGAGACAGGATTCTGGAGCATCAGTTCCTGGGGCTCCAGCCTGGCCAGCAGAATTATGCAGTGGGGACTCTAAGATGCATGTGAGTGACAGGTGTCAACCTGTCCATATGAAATAGGAATCCAGCCAGTGAACTAATAAGGATGCAGAGGTGAAGGCAGGCAATTAGGAAGAGGCCTGGCAGTGCATGGGAAGGCCACCAGAGCTCCATCCACAGGGTGAGGCTTGTGAGTGGGTCTGTGGACCTACAGAAAGGGAGCCCAGTGCTGTAGTTGCTGCTGAGTAAGCAAAGAGCCCCATAGGCTACTGGATCTGAGGCTGCTTTTTGGTTGTTCATTCATTTGTACACTGAAGATCCACGGACCACCATTCTAGGCAGTGGAGATATCCCGAGGCGAAGCCATTCCCTGCTCTGCCAGGGCTTACAACAGTGGGAAAGTCAGAAAGGAAAACCAGACAGCGACAGTACAGGACCACTAAACATATCATCTGGAGCTGTATCAGGGCTGTGGAGCACCTAATTCCTACCAGAGTTTGGGTTGTAATGAATAATTACCATTTCTGTGCTAGACATTGCACTTGGCGCCTTCATACATGATCTCATTTAAGCCTTATCACAGTTGTTTAAAGCAGGGGTTACCATTCCCATTTTACAGATAACGAAATGGGGGTGCAGAGAAGTCAGATCATTTGATCAATGTCACACCAGCAAGTGCGGCAGGTGGGAAATTGAACTCAGGTTTGTTTTGGCTCTAAGGCCCGTGCTCTTTTGAACATCTCAAAGCCCATAAATATAGAAAACACACAGCCAGAAACACTCTCCTGAAGAATCTTTTAGGATCATCCTACCCAAAGACATAAGAGAGAAAGATAACAGAGATTACAGCATGAGACAGAGGAAGAATTAAAATAGTGCTTTTAATATAATTTTCAGCAAACGTACAGTATGTACTTTACATCACATATTTCTAAACTGCTCATCTGGAAAATATAAGCTGCAAAAATACAGAATTCCACACTCAAAAATCTATTGAGTATGTGCTTTTATCCCTCCATTCTGTGAAACGGTGATTTTTCACCCCCTCCTATTAACATCCAGCCTCAGCTGATTTTGTTAGAGCTGTCGGAGCCCTCACACAGAGAAGCATTCCCAAGAGGGGATTTTCTAAAGCATGTCAGCAAGCCACCCCCACAGGAACCAGAGGAGGGACGGGGGGAAGGGAATTTGCACACCAGGTCAACATTACTCTTTAGTGACCCAGGAAAAAGGCTACTCTGAGGGCTGCTGGGAGGACTCCTGACACAGGCCACCTCCTTAGTCCTTGTCACAGGCCTGTGCTTGGGGCCTCAAAGGACCACGCACTGGCTGGAAAGTCCACATGGGGACCCTTGGGTTCTTGGGTGGGGCAGAGCACGCTAAGTCAGGCCCGCGAGGTCTGTGGGTGGCGGTGGGCTGCTCTCTGCAGGAAGAGGGGGGCCAGGCCCTCAGCTTCTCACAAAGGAGTCTTCTGAAGGTGAGTGTGACTCAGGGCAGGTTTTCTCAGTCTCAATGTCTTGGTACTCTGTGCCTAAAGGGGGAGGAGGGAAGAAGAGCCAAGAGGAAAAAGAGATCGGTCTTTTCTGCTTTTCCTACTTATTTTTTAGGCTTATATAATAGCATCATGGCTTTCCAGTGGAATAAACAAGAGTAGGAAGTTGAAGCAATAAAGTGCTGGTTTTCGCTCCATGTAACCCCAAGGGACCAGATTCCAAGCCAAAAGACCTTTTCGAAGGCCAAATCTTTCTGAGAAGGATATGTGTCTGTGTGTCCATACAACATCCAGGTGGATTTAATAAGATGTATCCCGGCCATTAACTTACTCTCAGGTAAATCCCCAGTGACAGACGAGCTTGTTTGCTAGGACTCTTAAGTGTCACTGCACATCTCTATCGAAGTGGTCCTGAGTGCCAGAGAAAACCTCTGGCTCCCAGTGTCATGACTTGTCCTCTCGCATTCTGGACCAGTGTGTTTTTCATTTAGCCACAGATATTCACCGCATGCTGAGTGAAACAATCTGCTCATCGGAGCAAGGTTGTTAAGCCTATGTCACTCTTACAAAATAGATGCAGTGGCTTCATTTAAAAGGTATTCAAGACCCAACTAGTCCCTGTGACAGTTCACAAGCAGTACAGGTCTCATTGACTGTGACATACAGCTTTCTTGTTAATGACAGGCATGGTGGGGCCACAGAAGTCCCCATTCATTTGTCATCTTTAAACTTTGACCTGGTGGTACAAAAGGTGACAGTTTGGGACTGTCACTCCTTTCCTCAGGATTTTGAAGCTGAGACCTGGCATACAGAGAAGGAAGCCCATTGATTCTGGGCAATCTGGAGAATCCTTCCTCAACGTTCTCAAGGCTCAAGTTCTTACAGTCTTAGGGCTTCTGCTGGCAGTCTTGGAGGTGAGAGCTGAGGACGGGACAAAAGAGAGCGAGCTGGGGCTAGTTCTTGCCCAGCAGAATGAATAAGACAGAGGATAATGAATGGCTGAGAAATCGCCGCTGTGGAAGAACGAAGGAGGAGTGTTTTTAAAGGTCTCCATAGTTTAATTATTAAAGTGAAACATAGTTTTTCTCATTTTAGATTCCTGTGCCCATAGGCAAAATTTTACAGAGGTTCTCGTCTCTGGCTCCTGGCTGACTTCTGCATGCACCTATAGACTCCTGCAGGGGATTCCCAGTGGGAGATGTTCTGTTGGCTTCACAAAGGCTTCCTAAGAAGGCAGATGTGTGCTGTCACTTTGGTGGCTGTGGTGTAATGAAAAGAGAGCACTGGTTCAGGAGTCAGACCTGGCATTGGCTCTCAATGACTTTTCTAACTAGCTGTGTGAACTTAGGGAGCTTGGATTTGCTGAGCTTTAGTTTTCTGACCTGTAAAGTGGGGGAAAAAACTTACCTCATAGGGCAGGTGTGAAAGCAATACCTGGGATTGTGCATCATGGCACCTGGCATGTGGGTAGCAGGCTCTTAATGAACATGGGCTCCCCAGCCCCTTCCCTCCCTTAAGGTGCTGGATTACAGCACAACTTGTGTGTTCAGTTGGGTTCCTCTTCTAATGAAACTTCCTACGGTGCTTATGTATAATTCATTTTATGCCTTAGATTATAAAATCAAATGGTCTTGCCAAATGTATCTCCATGAGAGCCATCTTCTATTAGGTTAGCATGAATTCAAAAAATCAGATTCATAGGAGGGCAAAAATCTCAACCCACAGAATGTTAAATCTCTGGAAAACGTACTATGTTGTCCCATTTGCTCATAGCTAAAGAACAAAATCACTTCTACTTTATGGAAAAATATTTGAAATCTATGACAATTATCAACTCTAGATTGACCTGGTCTTTATTATAAAAGTAGAAATGTCTAGATATTCTGTTCTTAAAAGCTTGGAATCTGAGACTAAGAGTAAGACATATCCAACCAGTATCCAGCTTCAGTCTGGGGTCTCCCTGCTGGAGCCAATGACCAGTACCGAGAGGTGCCTCCCTGGTGTCTCATTGCTTCTCAGTGTGTTCAAAGTGTATTGCAGAATGCATCAGAGAGGAGGAATCTGTTTCCTCTAACCTGTCCATTTCTGGTAGCACACCTCATATCAACGGATCCCTGGGATCAGGGGTTAAGACTAGGAATGACACCTCTAGAATCAGTTGCCTCGGTGTTCTGGCTATATTAGGGGGCAGGTGAGAGTGCAGGGCCCCATAGTCCATTTGGGCCACAGTATTCCTGATGGGCAGTCTCTAAAGGTGGGGAGGGGTCCCTCCTGCCTTGCACAGTAGGGGTGAAGTACCCATCTGGCTAAGGACACAGGCTTTGGATTCACAGATCTGGGTTTGAATCTGCTTTGTAACCTTGAGCTGATTCTGGAAGCCTTCCTATTCTCATTTTCCTCCCTATAAAATGAAGCAAATAACAGTTCCTGCCTCACAGGATCATTGTTGAGATTAAATGAGCTAGTATATGGGACACGCTCAGCCCAGCAGCTGGTTCACAGTAAGTGCTTGATAAATGTTAGCTACTACTGTTATCGGCTATCATTAGTGCTTACCAATTACTCCACCTGGCAAATCTATTAGCTTTAGAGTGCCAATGTTTCACATTGGTGGGGAGCAGGAAAGGGATTGGAAATGCTATTCTGTATCTGAATTCACTCTCTTTTTCCTAGGTCCTATATTTCTCCCTCATGTGCCCATTTCCATCATTTAAGGAAAAAAGGATGATTACTCTAGTTGAATTGCCCAGTGTCAGAGCTGGAAGGGACTACAGATTGTATAGTTCAACCTCCCCACATTACACAGGAAAAAAAGAACGCTGCCTTCAATTTTAAACTGACAATAAAATGGTACTTACCACATTCTAGAAATAAATGAAATACCTGAGTTACATTCTTGTGGTCAGGAATGTTAGAGCTGCTGGACTAAAGGACCGTTCCAACACACTCCTTGGCCCATGCGACAGCAGAGTCGTAGGCGCTGGGATCTGCTTCACCTATACAGCCACTAGCGCCCCCAAACATGCAGTGCTGCCTCCAGAACAGAGATCACCACACTATGGCCCTCCCTTGGCCAATCCAGCTGCCGACTGTCTTTATAAATAAAGCTTTATTGGAACACAGCCTGTTCATTTGTTTACCCACCGTCTATGGCTGAGCTCACACTACAAACAGAGTTGAATGGCTGCAACAGAGACTGAATGGCCCACAAAGGCTAAATGTTTTCTATTTGGCCCTTAACAGAAACAGCTTGTGAACCTGCTTTGATGGCGCAGGGACGTCTTCCTCCTCGTCCTCTCATCCTCTCTCCCTAGCAGACACCGCTGCTCTTTGGTTCTATTTTTCTAGACCACCCTCTTTACAAGCCTTCCTAATTCTCACTACCATGAGGCAGAACTTACCACCTCTATACATCAGCTTTCCTTATACCCAGATGGGACCTAGTCTTAGTGTTATTATTCCAAAGCTTTCGTTTGTGTTTGGGTCTGTCTGGCTCATTGAACTGTGAACTCTGGAGGGCAGGGACTGTGTATTTCTCACCTTTGTAACTGGTCCAGCGCCTGGCACATAGCCACAATTTTAAGGAAAGGAATGAATGAGTAAATACTAGTGTAGAATATATCAAGCTCATATGATGCACCCCCGAATGAAACTAAACCTGCAAAGGAAAATCGTGTATCATGTGGAAGCTCTCTGAGGAGTAGGAGTTCTTGTCCCTGCCTCCAAGGCAGTCAGATTTCTGAGGTACAGGGCATCTTTGCTTTTCTGAATTGCCCATTTTAGGTCTTTTTTAAACCCATGTCATCCCTGCCATAATGACCAAACACCCTGGGTTGTTGAGGTCACTTGCTAATGTGAGGAAAGGGAGCCAGGAGTGGGTGCTCTGTGCAGTAAGTGTGGATTCCACCTATTAATCTAGGCAATGGTTCCATAAGAAGCATTGGAACAAAAATATCTTCCTTGCATATTCCATCAGTGAGAGATTCTCCTAATTTACTCTCAAACAACGATAATCCTAGGGGGCTGGGATCCAAAGGGTGTCATTTATGGCTAGTTGTCTAATCGATTAGGTCCTTACAGCTGTTCAGAGAGTAGGAGTTTGCAGTGAGCTGGGAGAGGTGGGTGTAATGAATGAGGAGGAAAGGGCAGAAAAAGGATAAATACTGTAATTGGGTTCTAAACTAATTTTCCAGGTCAAATTTAATTTCACCAGTGCCTTCTCTTGGAAAATTTGGCACTTCTTAGGTATTTGACCTGGATTCTAACCTAAGGGGGAACAGTCCCCAAAGGGAAACATGGATCCTGGTTCTGAGGAGGCCAATGAGAAGGCCGTGGCTTGAGCCCAGGAGAAATCAAGCCCCCTGCTGTGTGTCTAGTCCTTTCCCCTGGCTCTATCCAGATTCCTGGTTCTCCCAAGCCACCAAAATAGATAAGAAAAGCACAAGGCAGCAAATACTCTCCATCTGTTGGACTGAAACACTGCACGTCTGGGTTTCTCCCCCTCTAAACCAAACCAAATATACACACAACAGTAAAAGAGTGTAGCTCCACCAGGCTGGAACAGAAACTTGTCCTTGTCTCTCTGGTCTCGGCTGTAAGATCAGCTGCATTGATTTCTGTACACTGATCTTTACTGCTTAACACTGCTGAGTAGGGCTTTCAGGACTTCTAAGCGGTGCTTAAAACAGATCACACAGGCCTGACAGGCCCAGCCTGGTGGAGAAAAAAACCACACTGCCCAGGACCTGAAGCAGCAGGAAAACCAGACTGGCAGGCCCATAGGGAGCCAACAACTGTTCCTCAGAGAAACCCTCTGTGAGTGACCAGATATATTTCCACTTTCCGTGTTCCTCAAGGAATGGTCTTCTCTGGAAGGTAGTCCATTAGCAACCACAGCAGAATCTTTTTTCTGAGAAATTTCCTCAGGACCTGTTCCTCAGAGAAACCCTCTGTGAGTGACCAGATATATTTCCACTTTCCGTGTTCCTCAATGAATGGTCTTCTCTGGAAGGTAGTCCATTAGCAACCACAGCAGAATCTTTTTTCTGAGAAATTTCCTCAGGAGCAAGTGTGGCTGTCATCCCGGGGACTACCTGGTTGCCCTCGTGTGCAACGTTTCTGTGGGTTACCTCAGGCCCGTGGGCTTTCCAACAGGAAGGGTTGGGACACTGTGCCATGTGTGAGCAAGTGGAAGCTCGAGGTCATTATTGGACACAGAGAGGTGGAATCAGGGGATCCAATGTACAGGTGCCACTTAACCAAACTTTAAAAGCCCTGACTAGAGTAAGCTATTCCACTGTAAGGTGGTGAAAAAGACGTGATTTTTACGGACTTTATTTGGTCTCCTTTGTTGCTCGGAAGACATTGGCAACTCTGATTCCTTAGAAGCTCTTGGTTTCCCCTTATTTTGCCTGTTGAGCGTTACTAGCAAACTCCTTAGGGGGACTAAGGAGGATTCTCTTGGTCCTGCATTAGCTGTGAGTTGAGCCGCCATGCTGTGGCCTTCTGGAGGGGCGGTGTCCCCAGGGTGCCTGGGAGCTTGCGGCCTGCCTTGGAGAGAAAAGAAAGGCTGCAGTCCCCTAGAGGGAAACACTTTCACAAAAACGTGCTTACTTCACATGAGGGAATAATACCGGTACAGAAAAGAAGACCTTCTTGGTCTATACGTAGGAGTTACAAAGATCTGCCAAAAGTTGCAGCAAAGACACTTTTTCATCCCTCCCTGGGCGTGTTCAACTGAGATGGAGGATGGACTGCAGCAGAAGAGAGAAAACTCTAGCATTCACTTCCAGGGTTTATTCCAATCCTCACGTTTTTGTTTTCTGACCAATGCAGATCTTAGGAAATCTTTTCATTCAAAATACCACTCAAAACCAAACCGATAACCAAGGGGCTGGATCCAGTGTCGTACGTACAATGGTTCTTTATAGTGCAAAAAGGAAATTAAGACCAGACTGATTTATCTGTTAGCATAGGGGAGAAATTAAAATTTTAAAGGTGAAAACACTTCAGAGTCATGTTGATGAATGGGACTTTAAGTTTATATCCAGTTGCTGATAATAGCCCCGGAGCTGTTTTCCTTTGTCATCCTAACACCTCTTCTCATTCATCCTAAAATCTTAGGAAAAGAATCCAAGATCCAATGAGTTTAAAAAAAAATCTTTTAAAGCAAATAGTCCTGTGAAACACGAGGTCATAGGGCCTCTTGTATATTCTTGTGTTTGCAGAATATTTGAATGAGGATAAGATGATAAAAATTACAATAGATTAATTGCATCCCTTGAATCACATATTTTTGGTGCATTAAAAAAGGAGGAAAAAGGAGAAAAGTAAAAGTAACCAGCATAATAAATCCGGCCTATAGAACTGTTAGTGACTGATGGGTTAATACAGATTTTAAAGTAGTTAAAAATAGCATTAGAGGAGTATACATACAACAGTTTGAAATTCATATGCATTGTATCGTTCTTTTTAAAAATGGCAAAATGTTTGGCAAATGTAAGCAAATGACTTGGATTATGTTGGGTCTCACCAGCTCTGAGCAGAGTCAGTCATGGCCAGGTGAGGCCCACTGCTTCCTGAGGTCGCTCTGTGGGGCTGGGGGAGGTGGGTGCCCGCCACTGGGGGGTGCTGCTGCTGGGGCAAGGGAGATGCTGGCCCCCCTACCCGGCTCCCCCTCAGGCCCTCGGTCTTGAACGTGGAAATGGAGCTGGTGAGAGGTGCCAATTACATACTCCAGCACAGATCACCCATTAGCATCGCTGAGAGAACTCTGGGGCCTGGAACCACATGCAGACTGGGTGAGTCGTCTACACAGTGACCCATATTGCAAAAGTTAGAGAGGGGCGGGGCTTCCACCCCTCTGACTTGCGCGCCTCCCATGCGGAGGGAGAGGGTGGCACAGAGTGTGTCACTAGTGCTTAATCTGGCAATGTTCTCAACTCGTGTTTTTTTTTTTAGTAGACTTGTTTTTAATGTTTTTTTGTTTTGTATGTGTATGTATATCCAGAAATGTCCATCCTCCAAGCTGGCCACCACTGTTCCCTGAATTTGGCAGTGCCTGTTGCTTGCAGCTGTTGGCATCCTGAAAACCATGAGGTGCCTTCAAAGCAGACTCTGAGCCCCAGCAGTGCGAGCGTCCTCCAGGACCCCCGCCGCACGTCACACGTGTGATCCCTTGCTCTCCTTATTCTGAATCCTGTCTGGCTCTGATTGTGAGAAAGAGGACAAAGGTCCTGTGTGTGTGTGTGTGTGTGTGTGTGTGTGTGTGTGTTGTTTTTTTTGGAAACCTTTTTTTCTTTTTCTTTTTCTTTTTTTTTTTTAAGAAAAGTGACCCTTTGATTACTAATACAGAGTTCAGCCCTCCTGTAGTCACTATAAAACGGACTCCATGTTTTCACACCACTCATGATCTTCCAGGTTATAGATAAACTTTGTCCTATGTGTCTGATGTGCGGGCACAGGGTCCCTCCCCAGATTGTCTAGGGTCAGAGTAGAGGCAAAGAACTCACTGGTGCTCAGCCCGCCCTCGTGGTTTTTGATGTAGCGTTTATAGTTTTTCCTCAGGCACTGCCACGTGGTGGTGTAGAGGATGAAGGCGAAGGACTTGAGCGCAATGGCGATGCTGACGTACAGGTATCTGTAGACCACGTTGTCGTAGAGGACGCAGGCACCTTGCTCCCCGCAGAACGTGCTCCAGAACAGACAGGTGGAGTCGATGCCAGCCCCAAAGATGAGGGGTGGGGGGATGAAGCCTGGCAGAGGGAAAAGAGCGTTTAAGGTTCTGGCTCTGGTGGCCGGTTTTGTGTAGAGACGGGCTCTCCTGTTCCCGTCCGTGCACATCTGCTCTTATAGGACCGCGGAGAGAGCACATCCGACTCTGCGGCTACACAGCACAGCGCTTCAAAGACACGCTCAGGAGCCAAACTGCGTGAGTTAGAATCCCAGCTCTGCCTCTTATTCACTGTACAAGCCTATAGATGTTATTTAAACCCCCTGCACTTTAGTTTCCTCGTCTGCAAAATGGGGATGAGAATAACACCGTCCTTATCAGATTGCTGTGAAGACTGGCTAAATTAATACATGAAAAGCACCTAGGACAGTGTGTATTGTGCCTGGTACACGGTAGACACACAAAAGTGACAGCTGCTATTGTTATCATCTGCTGAGAGGTTAAGAAGGAAAAGATAGCCTTCCCTGAAGGGAAATATTCTTTGTGTCAAAGAAGTACAACCTCATAGAGGGACTGCAAAGAGGCATCATGCTGTAGAAACTGTTCACTTACACGGGGCTTGTGTGTGCTCTTGAGTGGAGGGACCAGGAGCCAGAATGGACCAGAAGTTGGACGTGAGTACACTATACCGTGTGTGTGTGCACATGCTTCCCCTAGATATCTCACCACTGGATGAAAACGCTTTTCCTTTAAAGCTGGGAACTGGTTTTAAAACTTTCACAACAGAGCATTACAGGCTCCTACAGAAGTCATTAAAAATGGCAGGTGAGATGAGACGTGTTCACCATAATTAATTTAGTTCCACGTTACTCTGTGTTTCTTTGCCTGCTGTTATCTCCTAGCTCAATGGTTTTTGATCCTGGCTGCATGTTAGAATCATCCAGGTGTCCCATCCCAGACCCATGAAATCACAGCATTTGGTGTTTGGCCCAGATATCAGCATTTTAAAAATAAAACATTACCAGGTGATTCTGGCCTGTTGGAGGGGTGGAGGTCGGGGGGAGTCTCATCTGTACCATGAGAAAGCAATAGATGAATCATTAATACAGATTAATTATTCCAGAAAAAACAGTGTCCCCCTGATGCCAGAATGTAGTGCCAACTGCCTTCAATGAGAGACCAGAGAAGTGGGAAGTGATCTCTGGAACCAGGTGTGGACACCCCTGGGACTCCATGGCCAGGATACTGCTATCCACGTGTTTCATTTTTTGTTAAGGAAGGTCCCTCTGAGAATGTGATGAGATGGAGACCCTTAGCCCAGAAAAATACACCTACCTACAAAACAAACACACATTGCAGGGGCTCATAGGCCCCTGAAGTCCATCTGTGACCCCAGAGTAAGAACTTCTGCATCACAGATGCTGCAGCGACTCCATCTGAGGCCTCAAAGAGCAGCTTGGGAGGGGAGGGCCAAGGAGGTCAGCAGGCTTCCCTCAGATTTGATGACAGGCTTGGGATGGGATGAGAGGGACCACATTGTCCTGTCCATGCTAAGGAGGCTGGCAGAGCTCCCGGCGCCCCAGGCCCAGGTGCCTCAGCACTTCTCACAACTCTCCAGCTCTGGCACTTGTTACCCCAAAGAGAAACCCCTGAGAAGGATTCTAGCTGAAACCTCACTAAAAATTCCCAAGCAGCTTGATTTAATAAACTCCAAGCTCAAAATTCTGCTGCCAGGTCAGGTTGTGATCCTGCTCAATGGAAAATCATATTCCCAGAATATGCTGTGGCTGAACAGGCTGCCAGGTGTTTGAGACCTTCCTTCGGGGACCCTGTATGTTCTCCCTGTCCCCAACAAATGCCTTCTCTATTTCACTGAAAAAGAGCCAACTGGAGGAACCGCCATGGCAACCGTATAATAGAAACAAAGCCACACTTGACACTACTTAGGTAAAGAAACGCAGATCTGGAGCCAGTTTAAACCATGGGTATATCTGCAGATAAATGGGACTAGTTTGCTTTGTTCCTGTGGCACAGAGGACAGTGCACATCTGTTCACGTTTCTATTTCTAGGGTTTAAAAATGCTCCTCTCTCCTCTTCCTTCTCCCCCTTGTGCCCTTTCATGAGGTCATTTCACTTTGTCCTAGCCACCCGTCACCAGGCAATGGGAAGCTAAGACTACAGAGGACACTATGGTAAAAGCTTTGCCATGGGAAGGATCAGATGGTACAGGTACCCCTTGCTCCACAATGCAGGGACTTCTTGGATACAAATTCAAGTTTGGCAAATCAGGTCATTTTTAGCACACTGAAGGAAATTTGCAATATAAAGGAACCATTCAATAATACTTAAGCCAAAATATCCCTCTAAAATGCCAATATGTAACTCCTTCACACAACTGTACCGGAGTGAGAATTTTTATATTATGTAGTTGTTTTTAAACCAGGGCATACCTGTGTGTGCTAAAGATGTCAGTTTCATCCTGCCTACTATGTGACCTGGGAGGAGTTAGAAACAGCATTTAAACAGTTAGAAATTAGAAAGTGAAGTGCCTATCAAAATTTTTCAAGACATACTCAATATTTTGGAAAGCATTTGTGACAGACAAGAAAAAAAAACTTTTAAGGAGCCAAAAGCCTTGGGGCAAGTCACTTGATATTTCAGTGCCTCAGTTTCCTCCCTTTAAAATGGAGATGATACCACCTTGCTTGGTCAGGATTAAGGAAAACACTACATAAATGAGGTATGTGAGTGTTTTGCAAGGGCTGGCCCTTCCATGTGGTCAGAACTTTTGCTACTTTGTTCATGTTGTACCGGGTATGTGGGGTGATATTTTAGAATAAATTCTAGGTCAAGTACTGCAAGTATAACCTTTATGAGATTCCTCACATTTCTGAATACAGAAAGCATTGGCTTTCTCTTCCACCAAAGGGGAGCTATAGCTTTCAGGCCCTAAATTCTAGGTGTGCTGAGAATACCAGAGATGAAGAACTAACGGGATCTTTTTAGTGAGAAGGCTTTGCCATTCTGGAACTCACCTAATTAGTCACAGAAAGGAGTCCCACCCTGTTGACTAATTTTCACACCCAGTGCTCATCCTTAGGTTTATCATTAAGACCAAATCAAAGCCTGGAAAGTCCCTGCAAGAAGCTGGTTGCCCAGAAACCACTGGAAGACTTCTACACTGTGACAACTGCAGTGGTAACTGCTGTCAATTACCGCCCCCCCCGCCCCCCCGGAAGGTATAGGGCGCTCTAGATCCATTATAAATCCTCTCCATAACCCCATAACATCCCTTATTTTACATATGAAGAAACTGAGAATGAGAGAGATTATTTGATATTTCAAAATCCCAAACCCAATAATCCCCCCTTCCAATTCAAAGTTTGTTGATTTAAAGAAAAGATTTTAGAGCTCTTAAGAGAGATTTCCAGGGCTACAGAGAACATTTGATTTGCCCTTATGCTAAGCTCCTGGGGATAACTGGCTTGAGGAAGGCTGGTTTTGAAGCATGCAGAGGGCGAAACACACAAGGGTTCTGATCTTTGCAAGCTGCTGAGCCCGCCCTTCTCCAGGATTGTTAATGCATAGAAAAGGCTGGGAGATTTATTTTGTAAACAACCTCAGTTTTTGGCAAAGCACCTTAGGCAGATACTTATCATCAGGAAGAGACTCAGAGTCGTCACTTGTCCTCGTAGCCCTTTTATTTTTCAGACAGGGAGCTCACATCTGGAGGTTGCTTGGTGGTGGGGAGGAAATGGGAATTTTGGAACCAGAGACAGCTGATATTGGATTTGGACTGAGCTGCTCAGGAACTGTGTAACTCTGGGTACATTACACAGCTTTACTAAATCTCAGTTTCACTGTTTATAAAACATGCACAATCATACCTTCTTGAGGATTTCTTCTAAGGATTAAATGAGATACATCTGAAAACGCCCTCACTTGCTGGGCTCTCAACAAATCTGGTTCACTTCCTGTTCCCCTTTTGCCCTAAAGCTCTTTGGAGAAAAGAAAATCTGTCCTTTTTTTTAAAAAGATGACCGGTAAGGGGATCCTAACCCTTGACTTGGTGTTGTCAGCACCACGCTCAGCCAGTGAGCAAACCGGCCATCCCTATATGGGATCCGAACCCGCGGCCTTGGTGTTATCAGCACCACACTCTACCGAGTGAGCCACGGGCCGGCCCCAAATCTGTCCTCTTTTAAACCACCACTTCTAGAGAAAGAGTTGCAGAAAACCCTCCAAGCCAAGCTTCAGTGACTAACCCCAACTGGAAAGAATCCTCCACGTCATAAGAATAAGGAAGTTTTGTAAGATAATCAGGTGCTTCAAGAAGGGGGGCCGAGTGGGTAAGGTGTACTTTAGTGTCCACTCCTGCTTTCAGCACCTTCCCTCTGTTAGGCCCTTAGTTACCTAAGGAATGAGGAGGGGGCTGATGATGGTGTAGTCTTCAGAAGCAGTGTTCTGAAGGAATGCTCTCCCCTCTGTGTCTCCTGGGCAGGAACTCGTGGAGGAAGCAGGTGTTAATAGGGTCCCACCACTGGGGCACTGGGAACCCACCATATGCTGGGGAGGATGTATCTAGGCTCAGTGCTGCTATGGAGAATATTAAAAGAATTAAATCTCACTTTCTAATACTCTCGGGCCCAAATTGCAGCTATATATATTTCAATGCAAAAACTGCAGGATTGTTTAAGGAAATTAATTGTCTCTGTTTTCCTGAAATCTATTAACAGAGATTAAACCTCAGGGCCTTGTATTTTAGCTATTTAATTCACTCCCCTGTTTGAAAAGGCCAGGCCTATTTATATTCTTTGGTCTAAACTTAAGAGGTGAACTGAAAGGCTTTTGTAAGAAAAATAAATTCACATTACTTTATGGGACAAAATGGAAGCTGAAAATTACTCTGCCATTTACATTTAAACAGATATCTGTTCCTCTCCAGCTGACCTGCCAGGACTTGAATTCACCATGGAATCTCTATTCAACCTGGTGGAATTACTGTCATGTCTAGCACCAGCTAAAAAGGGGATGTTGAAAAGTGTACTCTCCCAAAAGGATTAACGAGTTTCTCTGCTTCAGCAATGCCAAAAAAGAGACTGGACCGATGCCACTGGCAGCCATCTTCCAGGGACACCTGACATTCACTTTTCTTAAATCCAACAAGACTGGAGGAGCTACTACATTTTCATTTCATTCCTGGGCGCTTTGTTAAAGCCACCAAGGCTTAAGAGCTTAAGTAACTTGCCAAAGGCCACATAGTAATGGACTTAAACCCAGGTGTACCAGTATCTCACATTCACTTCTAGGTCCATGGTAAATAAGTGAGATCACCTTAGCACAGGTAAGGAAAGCACACCCCGAGTGATGCAGGCACATCTTTGAGAGAGCCCGGTGCCTAGACGGTGCTTAATAAATGTCCACCAAATCAACAAGTGCGTGCACCAGTGAGTGGAAGGGATCTCGCGTGCACCCTGACATTGAACCCTCCCACCCGGGGTCCCTGGGCACGCTGTGCTTACTGCTTCCAAAGCATCACTTATGTGCTCATTTCTTCACTTGCCCATAAACTTCATGTTCAAGACGGTGCTCACAGCAGGGGCTCAACAAATGTGTGATGAGCCACATCTGGAGTTTCCAATTGCACTTTCCTAGAGTGATTCGTGAATCACCCAAGACCTGCCTGCTCAGGAATGACACCTGTGTATGTAGGTACACCCTGAGGGTGACCGTCCCAATGCTTTTTGTGAGTGGATTGCTCTGGAAAATGAAGAGTAGGCATTGGTGGGTGGAAACAATACCATTGGGACACCTGATTCGTCACTGTGTGTTATCTTATTCTGTCAAAGTCTTTGCTGCAGGCCCAGTCACAGGGGCTCCGAACCTCACTTCCTCTTCACTGCTGCTGCTTCTCTTTTGTTTTCTTCTGGCAGGGGTTTGTACAGACGCTGTCTCCACCATGTGGCTCCCATGTGCCTTTGTCCTTCAGTGCCACTGCTCACCCCCGCCCCCCACCCTGGTCACCTGCTCCTCACCTCCACACTGCTGCTTAGTTTTCCTGCATCCTGCCCAACCACCCCACACCTTGCTCCCAGGCTGGTCTCCTACAATCAGAATTCTGAATACATATCCACTCTCCCCTCTGAAACCCTCATTTGCTCAACGCTGGCACCTACTCAGCCAAGTAGAATTTTTTCCCTTGAAATTCAAGGTCCGCTATAACTCTTCTAAGCCTTTACTTTCCCCATACTTGCTTCCTTCTACTGGTGCCCCTGAAGGCGGGATCCTGGCTCCTGCTTATCTGTATATTCCTTGCAGCACTTAGACAGTGCCTTGGACATAAAAGGATCTCAGTATATATTTCCATGAACTGAATTTGGTATAACACCCATGGCACACAGTAGACCCCAGGAGCAAGATTCTAGACCAGACCCATGAGCTGATGGCTTGCCAACAATGCAGAGAGAAAAGCTGTGACCAGGATGTTTGCAAAAGAATGAAGGAGTCAATTACACCAGGAATTCTCCTGTGTGTAGATCGTCCAGTTCATTCGGAATTGACTGACCCTTCTCTAGCTCAACGTCCTCCTCCTCAATTTTGGCCACTGTCCTGGACAACATGAACTTGTCCACAGACATGTATTACACAGTCTGGCCTTTTAACAATGACTCCTCAACGTCAAGGCTGCTCACCGCTGTTCCTCTCTGGCAGCCACACCCTGGGCTCTGTTGTTTCTCAGAACCGCTCCACCTCTGTAATGTCAAAGTCACTTACAACTAGTTCTTACAGTTGCTTTATCTCTTTGTCCTTTCTCCTTTCTGTACATCTTCCTTATGCAGCTCAGGCCCCATGGTCAATCACTGAAGTCCCATTTTGATCCTTGGTTTCTTTTTTTCTTCCACCCGCTGGCCACTGGCACCACCCTGACTGGTGCTGCTGTGTCCCTGCCCTTTCTACCACATCCTTTCCATTGGTGTTTAAAGCAACAGGGAAACCAATCTCACATTCACTTCTAGGTCTTGCCCTCTTTCCTTCCTCACCCCACAGCCAAGTGTCTGGAAAGAGCGGAATTCCATACGTTTGGACCCTCTGAGGATGGAGCATCAAAGACTGCCCCTCCATACATGCACTGTCCAGTACGACAGCCACAGGCCACATGAAAACCAATAAAAATGGAATAAAATCAGCTTACAAAAGCCACACATCAAGGGCACCAGTGTGGTCTAGCAAGAATTCGCCCCAGCCAATGCACAGGACCCTGGGTGAACCATGAACTATTCCTGTCTGCCAATGTGAAGAACGAGAGGGTTAGACTTTATTCCTTCTATCCATACCAGGCCTTGAAACATGGGTCCTATAGCGTGAAGGTCACATTTGCCCCATCCTGGAAACCCAAGATAAATAAATCAGTTTGGAAAAATTTAAAGGATGCAAAGTTTTCCTTTTCGAGGCATTGTGAGAATGCCTCTCTCTCCCAGCTGGCGGCCCCATAAATGAAGCATTTCACAAGCTGCTCATGGGTTGCTTTAATGAGGATGCCAAATCACACCATCACATGTTTTTTTCCCTTTGGTGTTATCACTTTTCCTCCTTATGCTGATGAGAATTCAGGTGGCACAAAGACAAGAGTAAATGAAAACCTCGTGATGTCCAGGGAGTGCCTGTGTTTCATATCTAAAGTATCTCTTTACTAATAATTAAACTTCATGGCAAAAGAGACAAACCCAGGAAATGGGACAATTTTTCTGATATTTACTTACCTGGAAATAAGCATCCCATTCATTCCCGGGGAATAAAGAGGTCATACGTACCTAACAAACGAAGGAGGAGAAAAAGAACTCCCAGGGCGTACGACTTGAGTTCAGGGCTGACTGTCCTATGTGCCAAGGGATGAAGAGGGAAAAAAAAATTCTTATCATTTCATTTTAATTAACAGACCTGAGTCATTTGCTACTATGTCCATCAGAGCCTTTCTTTAGAAAATTACTAATAGTTCTTTTTTTTGGTTTCCCTGACTAAAGTAGGAAAAATAACTGCAACTGTGGTTCCAAGATAAGTTTGGGAATTTAACAGTGCTTTTTATTAACTGGAGCTAATCTTGTCATTGGAAGGACAGAATGCAAATTTGGTCATAAAGTCTACATTAAAAGACACTTTGCATTTGCCGGGATGGGAAAGTATCTTCAAATTGGTGTGCCACATGTATCAGGAAAACATCAACTAAGAAAATCATTCTTTATATTTTGCAAATAGGCTGAAACGATGAACATCTTTGTCACTTCAGGTCATTTTGTGAAATCCACCAGACTAGCATGGTTTCACACCTAGATGAGCCATGTGGGAAATAACCCATTCACCTATATCAAATTTCAATACCTTTTAAATTGGAAAGGTACCTTCCTATAGTCACAGTTCTTTTGATTCAATCTCCCTGGACTTGGGTTTAACCAGGACAGTCCCTTAGAATGACATCACACATTTCATAGAACATTCTCAGAGTGTAACATTTTCTGGGAGGGGAGTGACAGTAGAGAGAGGTCTGGAAATGATCAGTTGCAGACAGATGAGTCCACACAGCTGATAACACAATCTCCTTTGTAATGCCTCTGCTCTTGTAACTAGTATTTATTCAGCGCTTGCCTTCTCTCCCGGAGGTCAAGGACTGTTTGTGTCTTGTTCTTCATCGTGACCTCAACCCTAGCACCGTGTCTGACACCCTGCTGTGCTGGGTGAATGTGCACGGGGTGGATGGGTGTGCAGATGTCTCCCACTTACGCCCCGGGGCAGCCCTCTGGCTCGGTGGTGAAGGAGTGTGAAGAGAGAGTTGAATGATCGTATGCACATGTGCTTCGAGTCATCCCTGAGCAACTCTGGCAGAGAACCTTCCTCTTATCTGTCCCCGTCATAAGTCCCTAGAGGAGAGGGGGAGGGAAGCACATGACTACATCTCTCGGAAGGACTTGTATTAATTTAGAAATTAATGGGATAAGTGTCCTGTAAGAGGCTCCAGAGAGCTCCCTTGCTCCTTCCACCATGTGAGGACACAGCAAGAAGTTCACATCTATGAACGAGGAAGCCCTCACCAGACATGGAATCTGCCAGCACCTTGACCTTGGACTTCCCAGCCTCCAGAACTGTGAGAAATAAATTTCTGTTGTTTATAAGCCACTCAGTCTATGGCGTTTTGTGACAGCCATATAAACTGACCAAGACAGTGTAATTTTTACAATCTTTGCCCCCATTTCTGAGATTTTCTGGGAAAACCCAAAATGTGTTATTTTGGGGGATATACATATTTCCTCTCAGTTATATAAAGAATACAGTATAGGTAAATAATCCCAGGGTAGCAGGTCATGACTTTCATTGAGCAAAGGGGACTCGACTCTGCCTATTAAGACAGACACCAGTTCAATGTCAATGATGAGATCAGTGTCTCTGGACAGAAACAGAGTCAGTACTTTTTAGAATGTGCACATTACAAAATCCAAGTTCTTCAAAGTTATTATCGGATCCATGGCTCCAGTTTTTGCACATTCATTTGAAGGTATTGATTTGGAAGACACATAAATAAAGATGAATTCTCCTTATCAAGAAAACAGTGTTATAATGAGCTAGACTATTTATCACCTAAATTTGATTTCCTTTTAGCTACCATGCACGAGGAACAAAGTGAGCAAGGTACGGAGATCTCCCTTCATATCCTGCTGGGAAACTGGTTCCCACAAGAATAATCCTTCTCAGATCTAGTTCTAAAGAAAGGGAAGGCTCCATGTGAATGTTATTGAACGTTCTGGGCAACACCTGAGATGGAGTCTTAGCTCTACAACTTATTAGCTGCGTGACTTTGACAATACTGCTTGATTCCTGTCTGAGCCCAGCCCTGGGGCCTCAGAGGGGTGCAGTGGGTGCCAGCTTTTATCCTCGAATCTGGCCTTTCTGAGCACTGTTGTTGGCAGGTATGTCCTGTCTAGCATGACAGTGGGAGCACTGCTCTGGGATGGGCCAAGGGCTGGTGCACATGCAGGATGTGGCCCAGACTGTTTGTGCCCTTGTGCCTGTCTGGAACATCTGTGATGGCAAATGGGCCCCAGAAGGAGAAGAAATAAAGCCCTACCTTGGCCCTCTCAATGTGCACAGCATGTGAACATGTGCCTCCAGCCCAGCATGCAGTTACGAGGTGGCTGAGGCCCAGCCTAGGTCATTTAGGCCATCTGTTACTCATCCATTTAAAGGGAATCAAATATTCCCTGAAAAGCTCCAAGAGCTGTTTATCAAGCTGAGATTTGGAAGTGATTAAGATTTCAACATTCTGCATTTGGTCTGCCAGTTACCACTACTCAGCTTCTAGAGGCTGAGTTTTTGCAGGGGAGTCGTGGGGCGAGAAAAGGGGAACTAGTCAGTGCGAATGGTCAGGAGGGTCATTTTTCCTGCTGCTTGGTGCCTTTTGTGTGTGAATATCACAATATAAATTCATGAGAATTTCTAATAATAAAAAATAAACTACTCATAAGGCAGCCACCCAAAACCCATAAATGAGATCTGATGGGTTTGTCCATATGTATATTATATATAATCATCTTCCATAAATAGTTCTAAATACAATAGTTCATTTCATGAATACTTTTCACATTCTTAAGAATTTTCATTATTGCATCGAGATGCAGTACCATAATTTAACTCACTATTCCAGTTCAGGTTTTTCTGCTATTATAGTTAACGTTGTAATAAAAACCTGTCTGTATTGAGCTTGTTTTTCTTGTAGAGAAGTATTTTCTTAAGATAAATGGCCAGGGGTAGGGGGTAGGGTTATTGCATAAAAGGGTCTGAATACCTTTATTGCCATATTGCTTTTTTTAAAGGACTGATAGCTTTTCAATACCACCAGCAATTTGTGATTTTTAGCAATTTTGCCACAGCCTTGCAAGTACTAAATGTGAATTTCTTAAATTTATTTTTCAAACTTAGTATCAAATGGAATTTGCTATTGTATCCTTAATGTTTCTGCACATTCACAAGGCCTCGCTAATGACCTTCGAAATAACATAAGTACTTGTATAAATCCTCTTCCGCAGGAATTCATAACAAAGACCAGGAAATGTGGTGGGTCGGGAGAGAAGTTGAGAGAAGCTGGGTAAAGCAGCTGGTGAAGTACACTGACAAGCTTTTATTTCCAGTCCTTGGGATTGAATTGGTTTGCCTGTAGAACTGCATCCCAATAAGGTGGGTCTTTCTTTGTGTGGCAGCCCTTCCTCTGATTCAGATGGATGTTGGGGTATGGGTCAGTTCACTTCTAGGTTCCTCACGCAAATCTAGATAACTCTGCAAATGCTAAAAGTTACTCAGGATATGACTCAATGATTCACCTTTGAGGCACCTCACCTGCCCCCAGGACAGGTCCCTAGAGACAGGGAACGAGAGAATTACTGGTGACTCTCTCCAATGAACTACTTGTTCAAGAGTGGCCACTGCACACCTGCTGAGAGCCACTCAGCACAATAACCCCTCCCATCTCTATGGTGTCTGCACACACATGGTTTTGGCAGGTCCCACAACACTGAAGGGGGCAGGCAAGACCAGTAACATTACCCCAACTTACAGATTCAGAAACAAGTCAGGGGGAAACATCATGCCCACGGTCATACGGCTAATCAGTGGCAGGGCAGGGGCTGAGCTTTGGGACTTCGCTGGTCCAATGCCATTTTCATTTGACTCCAACAGTGCTGCTCCCTGAAAAGATCAATGCAGATCCTTTCCAAAGCACCTGCAGAGTCTATTCCTGGGAGGACACAAAAGTGTCTTCTCCCTTGTGCCCTGCTTTCTTCTCTTGGTGTGAAGTCCCTATCAAATGCAACTGATTCCTATTGGTGCAGGGAAGTTGCGTTCCTTGCTGCAGCCTGACATCAGTTGGCTTGTGAGACTCATACAGTGTCCCATGGTCTGATCCTCAGGAGATGTGCAGAAGCACAGGTGGAAAGGGGAGGAGGTGAGGTTGGCTCTTGGGTTCTGGGGCCAAGCTAATGGCTTACCTGATCAGGATGATGACCGAGGGCGTCTGCGCCATGGCACCGATCATGCTACAGACGCACATCACACAGAGGAAAGTGAGGAAGGCCTCCTGGCACCCAGGGCTGGGGCATTTTCCAGGAACCACAGTCGCATTTTCAGGGGGGACAGTGGTGAGGCACGCACAGCCCGTGAGATTCTGAAAGGGAAGCATTCAGCCCTTTTATCTGGGGGTATCTCCAGTTTCCAATTGCAAAGCCATCCATCAGCTGAAGCTGTCACAGCCTAATTATGCATTCTGTGGCGTTCCATTAATTAGGCCTGAATAAACGAGTTAGCTTTTTAAAGAGGCTGCAAAACACATGCAAATAAAAGAATATTTATGGGGAGGGGAGCTGATTTCCCAGTCTCCTGTGTGTTTCATTTCCATTCTCAAGAATCCTTCAATAAGCTGTACGCTAGACAAATGTGTCCCCCCAATACAATTACAGAGGAAACTGCACTTCCACAATATGATAAAACATTGCCAAATTAACACTGTAATTACTTGCCAATTTGTCCTCTCTTTTATACAGTTATAATTACACTGAAGTGTATTAAAAGGAATAAATCAGGTAACTCGCATATTGTTGCTGGTTCAGTGCTCGATGCGGCACTGAGAACAAAGGATGGGCACTGTCACGCGTGAAGTCACCCATGAGGCCGTGAGAGGGGAGCTCATGGAAAAGTGCTCTAGTGGCTTGGCAAGCGAAGAGGGCCACGAGATGCTGGGGGCGCTGCGAGTGACTCGTGGGGAGCAGAGCTAACGCCCAATGAGATACATTTATTAATATATGATCAGAGAGAAGACAGGCGACTGCATGCCATCTGATCTTCCCAGTGGATTCTGGCCCTGCAGCCCCTGTTCCCGGGCACAGTCCCGCTCGCTCACACTCGCTGGGAGAATTTCTGATGACAGAGGGAGGAGCAGGGGCTGGGAGAGGCAGCACCCAGCACCAAGCCAATTAAGGTTCCATAATAACAGTGCCGAGGCCTTTAATGAATACAAAGTGAAAACAATCATAAATGATTCATTGCTTTTCTTTCTAGGACCGCTGGGCTTTCAGAGCACACAGCCAGGTAAATCCTCCTGAGGATCAAACAAATCCCTTCAGCTTTTACGGTGCTCCTCCTCTGCCCTTCCTCCTCCGCCCCCCGCTCTCTTCTTTTCTTTCCCTACACAACATACAGATAAGGGTTTTCCTATTCCATAAAACTACACGGGATGATTTCCAGGGTGACCAAAAGCCTGTGCCCCTCACTCAATAGGGCAGGGAAGGGGGGGGGGCACACTGTGTGCTGGGCTTCCCCTTTTTCTCCTAAGTGGCCTCTCAGAGCAGGTGCCTTTGTGTAAGTGGCCCCATTGGGATACTGATACCCAAGACCCTTTCCATCCACCTCAGCCTGGAGACTTCCTGGCTCTCCTTCAAAGCCCAGCACAGACACTGCCTCCCTTCTTGAGCCCTCCCCTGGCTGCGGCTGCAGCTCCCCTATCCTCTTCCATGGGCCCCTTTGAGCCCAGCACAGCCGTCTCCTCTTCCAGGCTCACTCCACCCCCATCTACAGAAACCTTTACCTGCTTCGTGGAGGACACAAGAACTGTGGGACAAGACCCGTGTCTCGTACCTTCTCTCCCAAGCATCTCTTCCTAGCACAGTACTGAGACGTGGTATGTGACACTCAGCACAGTTTTAGCATGTATGCAGGTACTTCAAAAAGTTCGAAGAAAAATGGAATATGAATCTTTCCGTGAACTTTTTGAAGACCCCGAGTATATGTGAATGAATCTTCCTCTGCTTTTATTAAAAAGCAGAACTACTTCACCTCAAACATAACTTAAAATGCCCCTCCTTCCCCTACCTAGGAGAGGAAAGCCCACCCCCACCCCAACTTCACAACCAAACTTTCCCAGCTGTTTACATCATTACCTGCCTCTCTTCCTCTCCCTGCTCTCAACTCACTCCAACTGGCTTCTGATCAGATGTATGGATCCGACTGTGCTAAGCTCCCCAGTGCCTGCCACATCCCCATCTGCACTATGCTTTCTCCCTCACCGCAGCTCCTGGGAGCACGTGCCCGTCGGCCACTCCCTTCACAGGCTCCACTCTCCTGATGTCCCTTTTCCCGCTCTGACTGCTCCTTCTCCATCTTCGTTGCTGGCACCTTCTCCCCTTTCCCACCTTAAAATGCTGGAGCTCCTCAGGGCTCTGGTCTGGACTTTCTTCTCCTCTCCCCTCTGCACTCTTTCCCTACATCTCCTTCATTCATTCACCATCTCTGTTCCTGCTCATGACTCACCTAAATTTCCACATCCCTCCCAGACTTAATTGATACAGGCTGAGTATCCTTAATCCCCAAATCCAAAATCAGAAACTTTTTGAGCACAGACATGATGCTCAAAGGAAATGTTCATGGAGCAAATTGGAGCATTTTGGATTTCCGATTTTCAGTTAGGAATGCTCAACAGGTAAGAACAATGCAAATATTCGAAAAAAAAAAAAAAAATCCTAAATCTGAAACGCTTCTGGTCCCAAGCATTTCAGATGAGAGTATTCAACCTGTAGGTCCCTTCCTAAGACTCACAAGCATGTTAAGGTATCAAAACTGAATCCAGGAGTTAATGGCCTATGCTGGGTTCTGTGCTGTCGACCTGGCACTACTATCCTGTCTAAGGTGGGTGGCTACATCCCCAGAATTCCCTCTCCTGCGTGGATGACAGGTGGACAGGAGGGGAACATGGGTGGGATTTAGAAGGCAGGAGCTATAGGAGGCCAAAATATGCCATCCTAAAATATGCCTCCCTGGTATAAAGAATATTTTGAGCTGATTATTTTGAGAAACTGCACACACAGGATAAGCTCTGACAACAGAGACGACATTATCAGTTTGTAAGGGAAATTTACATCTATAACGGAAATCTCCATTTGTAAGCGTGTCTCCTCTCTGTAGCAGGAAGAGGATGACAAAATCACTAGAGAAGGATCGATGGAGAAGGTACCAACTTAAATTTGCATATTTAACTTAACTCTTGTTTACCTGCTTTTCCTAGTCCCCTTCCCATAACTGGCCTTCTCCACACCCTTCTTTGTTTCCGTGGACCGAGATATTTAACCTTCTGAAGGAACCATGTGATTGGTGAGCTTTGTTTGCATTAACAAGTCATCTGCAATCAATACCTACATCCTCTTAGATTTCTGCCCCATACCTAGACTATGGCTTGACTGTATTATATGAAATATATTTTATATTTATATAAATAAAATATATAATATTATAATTATAATTATATTATAATATAATTATAATTTATTTTTATATATTCTCTATTATAAAATATATTAAGTATATATATTTATTATAGTATAATAAATATAATATTTTTCTGGTTGCATCAGAAAAGTTGCAACGGGTCCCTCCCTGCTCTAAGGAGTGGAAAACCCCATCTGAAATGTATCCAGTCTGGATTAGGTGTGTGATCATGCCCCTAACACAGCTGGATAAAATGAGAAATCTTCATCTCAGGCTGTGGCTGGCACAGTGATGGTGTTCATGAAGCCGACATCCTGTGCATGGCCTGAGCTGACAGTGGGTTAGGCCGCCAGGGGTTTGGGTTTGCACAGCCAAGATGCGGGAAGCTGAGGTGGAAGGGCCCACAGCTGGGGAGAGGGACTGGGCAGAAACGGAATGTTTGTCTGTCCTGACCCCATGATGCATACGTTAAAACCTAACGCCCAGTGTGATGTTGTTAGGGGGTGAGGCCTTTTGGGAGGTGATGAGATCATGAGGGCTGAGTCCTCATGAATGGGATTAGTGCCCTTATAAAAGAGGCCCGAGATACCCCTCACCCTGTCTACCATGTGAAGACCCAGCAAAAAGGTGCCATCTATGAACCAGAAAGAGAATCCTCACCAGACACCTAATCTGCTGGCACCTTGATCTTCCAGCCTTGAGAACTGTGAGAGATACATTTCTACTGTTTATAGGCCACCCAGTTTATGGTATTTTGTTATAGCAGCCTGAATATACTAAGACAGGCAGCCCCAGGCCTGTGAACAAGAGTGAGATGTCTGTACTGTCATTAACACTGGAAGAAGAGAAGCTGGAGACCAGAATACGATCAGTGTCCAAGAAGAAAAGCTGGAAATGGATGGGTCCCTCCCAAAGGTTCTAGGCAAATCTGTATTTATTTATTCAGATTTAATTTATTCAAATAGAGCTGTGAAAGAGGCTGGGGAGGAGGTAAGCCAAACTGATCTGGGCAAGGACCTGGGTGGACTTCTTTTTCAATTGGATGAGTCAATCTGACATAATGGGCAGGAACGGCTGGGTGGTCCCATGGCATGGGGGCAGGCTGGGACAATCCCACAACCTTTCCAAGAAAAATCCAAGGGAAAATGCTGTGATTGTAGTCACAAGGCAAGGGATGGGAAACTCATTTATCTGGGCCTAAGTGATACAGGAGCACAGATCTACCTGGACGTTGTGCTAAGGGAGCTGTGCGGACTCTGGGTGTACAAGGCAGTGTGGTTATTAAGGAAATATCTTCCACTGCAGATAAAGACCATGCAGTTTCGTTTTTCCCAGGGTGCATAATCAGAAAAGATGATTTCCACCAGTGGGGTTTTATATTACAACACGAAGGAAAAAAGAAGTAGGGGGTATCCCTTCAGTTGATATTAACTGGGCACCTATGTGGGAACCCCGAGATCTGCAAAACCTTTGAGCAGCAGGAAGTTTGAAAGAGATAAAATGGGTGTGAGAGAATGACGCACTTTAATTTAATTCAGGAGATAATAGAGGTTGGGATCCT
>NW_007732434.1:60375-61434 GCF_000696425.1 Galeopterus variegatus | reverse complement strand
CAAAACCTTTGAGCAGCAGGAAGTTTGAAAGAGATAAAATGGGTGTGAGAGAATGACGCACTTTAATTTAATTCAGGAGATAATAGAGGTTGGGATCCTAATTCTCACCCTCTCCATATACAGTAGTCCTGTCTGGCCTGTCCAAAAAGCAGATGGATCTTGGAAACTGCCTGCAGACTACTGTGGTCTGAATGAAGTGGTATGCCCCTGTTGGGCTCAGAAAATGATGCCCCAAAATATGCTGCTTGGGGCTTCAAAGTCTCCCCTGAGAGTATCTGGGGAGCAGCACATGTAGGGAAAGGCTTTCTCTGGAGTTCCCCTGCCTACCTAAAGGCCAACACTCCAGAAGATATTCAATTGTTGTGAATTCTTTCCCAGATATCTGGTCAACCAGGAGAAATTTATGCATATCACAGGAAGACTAGAGTTGACACCACACCCAGAACCCAAATAAACTTTGTCACAGACTACTGTCTGTTCTTGGGCCCATTCATCTCCCCTAAAAATCATTTACTTTTCCTCTAAAANACTACTGTCTGTTCTTGGGCCCATTCATCTCCCCTAAAAATCATTTACTTTTCCTCTAAAATTGCCTACATCCCCCAGAACCCTCTCCCCCATGAAGAGGGTATTTAAGCTTCAACCATCTGGCCCTTCCTCGAGTTTCATATTTTGGGACTCTTGTTTACTTACTCGTTAATAAACCTGTATGCCTTTTCTCCTGTTAATGTCTCTTGTCAGTTTCTTTTATAGACTCAAGTTATCAAACCTTCGAAGGGTGGAGGGGAAGTTCCCTTCACCCGACACCCCCTAATGCTTTCTCTGGCAGTCCTCAAGATAGATAAGATAGTTAAGAAAGTGCACTGGACTCCAGGTTAGTTTGTGATCCCTGACCTGGCACATGTCCTATTTTCACACCCATTTCAAAGGATTGTCTTCCCAGTTCACCATTCTCTAGGAAGGAATGCAGTCCCTGCTGCCTCTGGGAGAGTTGAATTCTCCGCCTTTTGTCACAACTTGGGGTGGCAGGATCTAGCTTTACTGCAAATAAAATGCACC
>NW_007732434.1:55906-59313 GCF_000696425.1 Galeopterus variegatus | reverse complement strand
CTCCGCCTTTTGTCACAACTTGGGGTGGCAGGATCTAGCTTTACTGCAAATAAAATGCACCCTGATACCTCATGTCAATCAGATGACCGCTGTGCTCACAGAGCCAGCTTGACAAGCTTATTGACCTAGAGGACAGAGGGGGACTGGCTTGTCAATTCTACAAGAACTTATCCAACAGACAGACTTGCCTAAAATGACACATGTACAATCTGAGTCACAATGTGGTTAATGTTTTGCAGTGATCTGAATGGTCATCCATAGAGACTGTTTAAAGACATTCCAGCAGGTCCACATGATGGAAGATTACGTAGCTGTAAAAAAGGTAGGAGAGTACTCTTTATGTACTAATACGAAAAGAACTCCAAGACAGTGACTCTGAAAACCAAAACAAAAGAACAAGGTACAGAATAGGGCCTTATATGTGCAATAAAAAAAAAATCCAGAAGGATATACAAGCAACCGGTGACAGTAACCGTCTGTTTGGCAGGTTAAGAAGTAGATGAATAGGGGACAGAGGTGGAAGGGAGAGTTCTCACTCCTTTCTCTTTATGCTTTTTGATTTTTGAATCATATAAATGTGTTATGTATTAAAAAATTAAAAACTCCAGAATACTGAAAAAGAAGAAATCATTGAATGAATAACACATCACTGAAAAGTGTACTCCTGTTCCACACTGTCATTGATTTAAATTGAGAAATGTTTCTAATCACATACAATGATGAGAGTTAATAATTATAGTAAAGGCTAGAAACCATAAAGATAGAGAAATCACATCCTGTGACCTTGCATTTGTCTTCTATCGATGAAGGAAATGGTAAGCATGCTACTTTGACAGCTCATATTATAAGAACAAGATACTTGTCAGCGGTGTTTCAAAAATACTGGCTCATAAAGTTTTGTTTGCTTTTTTTCCACCCACATTCAATACTGACAGATCGATTCCTATTAATTGTGCAAATGAAACAAATTTCTAGGTTGAAGGATTACTCTTCTAAGGGCATGGTTTGGGGATGATATTTTTATCAGCACCATGCTCTAACCACCTGAGCCAACCGGCCGGCCCCGGGGATGATATTTTTATTAAGAGCCTGCCGTGAAGAATTGAAAGGTAGAGGGTCACCCCAACATTTTGTAATACTGTTTTCACTCTTCTTCCTGTAAAGTGTTCAGTTGCCAGGAGGAAACGATGATTTCTATTAAATGCTGGGCCCTAGTCCTGTAGTTCAGAAAGGGAGTTGGCCAGAGAGAGCACCAGCACGGGCCATGCTCTCCACCCTGCTCTTGCCTGTGACATCTTCAGTCTTTTGTGCCTGACACCCTAATGACTGACATGGCGAAGGCCTGGTGATACCAGCTCTATAGGTTGGGATGTTTTTCCTTGAATGACAGCATGGTCCTATGTGTCCCAGACACTTATGGATTCTATCATGATTCACTGAAGTTCCTCAGGCATTCTCCTGTCATTTATTATTGTCTTTTTGTAGCTTAGAATCTCTGCACCTCATTGTCCTAACCCAAGTGGGTATTTCCAGGCAAAGACCTCAGATCTCATCACAAAGGGAACCAATGGCAACTTGCAAGCTCAAAGCAAAAAAGATATTGAAAAGCGGCCAGAAGAAACAGGCTCTCTTCATCCCTTGCAGGGTCACTGGCTAAAGGATAATGGCCAAGGAGAAAAAATCTGAGATGAAAGCAAGACCCCATCCACCTTTCACCTCCACAGCCTGTAGCGCATGAGCTGGAACATAACCTGTCAGAGCTTCATTATCTCCTGCAGAAGGGGAGCAAAGGGGCTGTCCTCTGGGGAACACAACGGCGATCTCTGCTCTGGCCATCTCAGGTGGGGAACAGCGGGCAGAGCATGGCAAGGTGAGGCATGTGACCACAGCTCAGAATGCACGCCGGCCCCTCCATCTCTCCCTCTTGCTTTCTCTCTCCAGACTCCAAACCCAATCCCTGCCCAGATCGTGAGGTTCAAACCTCCACACCCCTGCTTCCACACATTCCATGCTGGAATGTCCTTCCATGCCCAGCCACCAGACCAACCCCCACTCACCCTCCCAGATGAAGGCCAGGCCCTGCCGCGACCACTCTCCAGGGAAAAATGCCCAATCCCTCCATCCAGCCCCACCCTTCCTGGAACCAATTCCTAGAGGTGATGTGGCACCTCTAGCTCTCCAGCTTGGTTTCTGTAGTGGGTGAATCCCACAATGGTGAGAAGAAAGAGCCTGAAGGATGAATACTCGGTGTCAGCTCAGATGCTGACCTGTTTCTGGAAAGAAAAAAATTTCAGAATGTGTCTCATCCCCTCTACTAGAATAGCAGTGGTTCTTAATTGGGCGAGATTATGCCTCCCAGGGACATTTGGCAATGTCTGCAGACATTTGTGGCTGTCAGAACTTGGGGTCAGGGGAGCATATGGTGGGGAGAGGCTGGGGATACTGCTAAACATCCTACAGTGCATAAGACAGCCCCTCAGGACAAAGAATTATCTGGCCCCAAATGTCAATAGTGCTGCAACTGAGAAACCCTGTGTTGGAACAGTAGTTCTCAACCTTAGTTATATATCAAAAACACCTAGGGGCTTTAAAAAATACTGATGCCTGGGTCTTACCACAAAACAACGAAATCAGAATCCCTGAGAGTGGGGCTCAAGCCTCATGTTTTAAAAGCTCCCAAGTGATTCTAATTGCAGCCAGGATGAGACCCATAATACTTAAGAGTGAGTTCCTGCACACATGCATTATGGGGTCATCTCCTTCCCTCTATAGAACCTACTTGGTGCTTTGCTCAAAGAGGTGCTCAATAAATACGTATTTGTTGCCTGGATCAGGGGATAGATTAGTCACCAACCATTAGCACCCTACAAACTGCTGTGCTGGACTTGTATTGACTTTCAACACTCTACTGGTGGCTGATATAACTTTTTTTTTTTTTCAAGAATTATTCAGTACATCTAAAAGTTACAACTTCCAGCAGTCAGTCAGCAGCATATTAACACACTTTCCATTGGAATAATTACTTCTGAAAATGAAAGGTGCAGAAACAATCTGGACAATATATTCATGCCAAAGGAAGCTCACAAAATTATCTCTCAATCTTTTTGTCACCCCTTCTGGTCATATGAAATGAGAAGAATTAGAAACTGTGTATTAAATGCAGTCCTGGAAGCTTCTATTGCTGTCACTCAAGGAGACATAAAATAAGAAAATAAAAAACAAAATCCAAACCAGGGCAGAAAGTCTAATATCAGGAAACTGGTAATGATTACCAGATTTCCCTACAATCAGAATTACTCGACCAGTGACTTATTCACATCTAATTAAGTTATGGAAAATTTTCTCCAGTCTTTTTTTTTTTTTTTTTTGTCTCTTTTTTCATGTCCGGCAACGGATCGCAACCCTCA
>NW_007732434.1:46435-54906 GCF_000696425.1 Galeopterus variegatus | reverse complement strand
GCAACCCTCGGTGTTGCTCCCGCGCCTCGCTCAGCCAGTGAGCGGGAACCGGTCTGTATGTGGGATCCGAACCCTCGGTGGGAGCGCTGCCGCACTCCCAAGCAGCGCATTGTAGCAGTGCGCCACCGGGCCGGCCCAAATTTTCTCCAGTCTTGATGGAAGCTATAAAGTGGTGAGAGATGAGCAAAGATTAGGTCTTTAGTATGAAATCGGCACCATCCGACCTACCTGCCTGCCCATTGCCACACAAGACTGGTATTATCACCTGTGGCTCCCTGGGGCTCTCTGAGGTCAACATGGGGCCTCCAGCCAGGTGTTTAGAAAGCCTGGGGCCTTAATCCAGAGCCACGGCTGGCACTGGGAATGAAGGGTCCACAACAGAGCCCCCATCCCTGGAGCCTAGGGAGGGAGATGCGGAGTAAATTAGCCACTAGAGCAAGCAGGGTAGGAGCCCTGCCAGGCAAGTGCAGGTGCAGTAGGAATCCACAGGAACGGTGCTAACACCATCCTGGAGGAAGTGACCAGGTGGAGAAGGCCTCCCAGCAGCAGTGAAGGAGAGCACGAGTCCTGATAGATAAGACAAGCTTAGACAGAAAAGACTATTCCAGATACAAGGAACAGCACGTGCAAAGGTCCAGGGGCAAGGGAGAATGTAGGGTGTTGGAGGAACTTGAAGCTCCACTTAGCAGGTGGCCTATTAAGAAGTGGGAGGAGCAGGGAGATCGAGGCTGAACAGACAGCCAGGGCCAGACAGTGAAGACTAAATGTCCTGACTGTGGACAGCGTGTGTGAAGAGGTTCTCACAGGTAGAAAAAAGGTGGGGATCCCTAAGGGAGTCACGGTTGAGTTGCAGAGTGCAGAGGAAGACACTGCGCATGGTGTCAGACTTTACATGCCAGCTCCCCTGCTTCTGCTGCATGACCTGGGCAAGTGACTAAACTCATCTATGCTCCACACCCGAGGCTGCTGAGAGGGTGAATGAGCTTATAGAGACGGGGCTGAGGGTAGGGGTGGAAGAACCGCTGAAACCAGGGAGAAGGGCTGAGTTCACATTAGAATAAGAGAACTCCAGGGGATGGTTAAACAATCAGTGTGGAAAGGGGAAAGAGGTAAGAGAGACGAGGAAGCTTTTAGCTTGTGGAAGACTTTTTTTTAAAAAAATGAAGTTGAAGATAGAAAGGAAAGGTTGGAGAAAAGGAAGGGGAGGTAGTGAATGTACCAGGAATATAATCCACCATTTAGCATTTTCTCAAAATACTGCAGCAGAGATTTAAAAGATTTAAATTGCTTTTTTGCTCATTTTTGGATGTCAGCCTGAGATTCCTTTGACTCTGGGCCAAGCTGCCACGGGCCATGAGTGACACACAGAAGGCCCTGTTACCTGTCCTGTAACAGGCTCTCAACAAAGCTTTAGCATTTTCTCAAAATACTGCAGCAGAGATTTAAAAGATTTAAATTGCTTTTTTGCTCATTTGTGGATGTCAGCCTGAGATTCCTTTGACTCTGGGCCAAGCTGCCACGGGCCATGAGTGACACACAGAAGGCCCCGTTACCTGTCCTGTAACAGGCTCTCAACAAAGCTTTCTGCTGTTGCAGATTTTACAGTTGTGGTTGTTTTTAAGGCTAGACTGTCACAATGGCCCCTTTCCAAGGAAAGAGTGGCTCTGCATCCCCAAATCCCTTATCCACTTGTTAGAAGCCAGGCAGCCAGAGATCTGCCTCTATGGGGAAGGCATGTTAACTCCCACCCAGCTCTAGGGCCTGGTGATTCCTCAATCTGTGCCTTTATAATCGCATGGGAATAACCCTCCTGCCGTGTCTGCACCCCAGCAGACAAGGTGAGGCCCCAAGTAATGTGCATAAAGGCAGGTGTCTGGGGAATAAGCGATATGTTCAGAGGCAAGCAGAGGAGCCTGCAATCTGATAACTGCCTTCCATAGCTTTGCTGTTTCAGCAGCTGGAAGCAACCATGGGCCTGCCTAGGCTCTTATTCAATAAGACTCTTGTACATGCAAGATCAGGGGAAATGCAATTTTTAAGACAATTTTTTGGTCAGTGCATTCCCTGGCATAAAGACTTGCTTGGTCTCAGGACACTAGGCTATACTGAGTCAATTTAATTCTTTTAACAGGACACTAACCAAGACTGATTTATAATATAACTTTTTGGATATTAAAATGTTAATGAAATCGTTGTCATGAAAAATAATAGCTTGTGTTTTTATTTTAACCATTCTCAAGGCTCTAGCCCTATTTAAAAATTTATTTCCACTCACATAAAGAAATTGCTTTATCATCTAATTTAGAAAATCAGTTCCTCCCACCCACCCCCCATAGTGATTTATATTCTCTATAGAAAATGTTAATAGCTGGCCAGGAATCTAAATGTTAAAAGCAAGGAAATATGAAATCTTTGAAAATGAAAATAAATGATCCATTTTTCTTCTCTTGGAAAAATTGCTGCTCCCCAAAGATACAGGATTTGGGAAAGGGAGGAAACAAGTAATTTCAGTTCTAAGTTCCTTGAAATCAGCCTCATGGCCTTCTCAATTTCCTTCCTATTTATGCAGTGTGTGAACATTTATAGACCACTTTGAGTGCTCGCCCCTGCTTAAGAAACCCACAGATCAGAGCAGATGACAGACACTTTTAGCAGATCATAGTACTGAAATGAGAGAATTGCCTTCAGGAGAGAAAGGCACCAAAGGACTTCAGCAGCAAGACCCTCAAAGGTGAAAGAGGGAAGGGATGGTTTCAGAGGAGGGGACATTTGAGTAGGGTATTGACAGGTGAGTAGGAGTTGTCCAACTGGAGGGTGATGTATGAAGAAAAGACAGGTTGAATGGAAACAGCTGAATACCACAGACTGAAAGGAGGTAGAGCTGAAGAGTACAGGCAGTGAAGACTCATAGGAACCAGGCTTAGTGCCTATCTTATCTTCCAGTTGACAGCAGCATGCGAATGAACGGGGCATTTGCAGTGTCATGGAAATCTTTCGGGGTGCAGTGTAGAAGAAAGAACAGGAAGAGGCCTTCCTAGGAGGTCAGGTAGGCAACTCCTGCACTGGTAGGGAGGCCTGCACCAAGGCAGCAGACGTATGGCTGCAGAACAAGGGCAGGTGTGGGAGACACCTGGAAGGCGGGATCAGCAGGACTGGGTGACCTGACGATTTTCAGGCAGAGAACTCGGAAGGTTGCAGGCTGACAGCCAATTATAAACTTCACACTGAGAAGAAAATTGCCAAAAAAAAAAAAAAAAAAGTGTGTCAGGAAGATGGAAAAGGGGGGGGCATCTAGTTGGGAAGAAAAAGGCAAAGGGAACTGAGTAGAGAAGAGGCTGGATCAGTGTCAGAGAGTCTCAGGTTTGCAAAAGGTCCTTCCTGAAAAACGGTTTTCTTGCCTTTGAATATTTCTGGCAATGGGGAGCTCACTACCTCTGCAGACATCCTATTGCATTGACACCCTTGGTGAGCTCCCTGAACCACAATCTTTTTCTCTGACTCTGTATGTATGGCTTCCTTTTTTACATTCAGTTGATCAGTGAAACTCCTTGGACATCTACTTGATTTAGCAAGAAGGCCTGAATATCCAGTCAGTCCTATCATCCTGCTAATGAAAGATCTTCCACTAGAAGAGGGCGGAGGCTTAGAAAAAGTCACAGTGAAGGAGAACAATATATGCGACACTTATGGCTGCCCACTCCTGCCCCTGACCTTGGGTTTTAAGTTACTTTAGCTAACTGAGTCCCCTGCCCTATCCCATGCATCAAAAAATCACCATTACCGTGCTGTTGCAGCCAGCAAAGCAGGCAGACAGGTAGGTGATGCCATCTGCCCCACACACTGGAGTGAAGGAATCAGTTTGGCATTCACAGTTGTTATTGCAGGGTGAGTACGGGTCCAGGGCCGAGCCAGGTGCTGAGCTGAAAAAGAAAGGGAAAATGGAACCCATGACAAACAAGTCAAGGCATGACTGGATGCCCCGTGGCAGCCCTCTGCCGTGATGAGTGGCATGGCACCCTTGCTCATGGAATTCTTACCTGGCACTCCCTTGCTTTTCATCTTTCAATCTTACCCCTCCTTGTCCTGGAAGGACAAGCCCAGAGCCACTGCTAAGAGCTATACAGATAGTGTCCTGCACAGTGAAGCCAGCTTGGGTGGCTGGCTGGGTGGGAGCTTAGTCTAGCTCCAGGTCCTCTCACGAAGGGAGGAGAGAAAAGCCCCTTTAATTGTTTTCACCAACGTGCCCTTTGGGCTGGCGGCAAGGGGCTCAGCTCAGGGCCATCCCCTCCATGATGCCTCTCCTGATTGCTGCAGCCTCAACTCATCCCCCTTCCCCAGGCCAACAACTACGCAGGCACGGCTGCACATCTCATTTCCTATTTCCTCCCTCTTTGCTCTGGTTCTTGCCTCTGTTTTCTTCCTACCCATCAGACAAGATGCCTCATGATGCTTACTACACTGCTACAGCTAGACTGGCTTCAATAATTATTGTCTGACTGACTAATTCAATATCCAGAGAAAAATAACACTAAGATGTTTAAAATTTTTCTTTGCATCATTAAAGGCACAGTTACCTAGAGCAAGCAAATTAAAAAAAGAGGAAAAGGGTGGGGTGGGTGTCTTTCAGCCCTGAATGAGATGAAGTATCTTTTCTTTAGCCCCGTTATTTCCAGCTGTGTCTCCTAAGGCTCCAAGCACTTCATAATAATAAAGATGAGGATGGTGACACCTGACAACGCCTGTGTCATGTACTATTTAAGGTATTGCATTTATTAATTCATTTATTCTCAGTATAACCCCATGGGCTTTATTAGAGAAGGAAACTGAGGCGTAGCCAGGTTTGTACTTGCCCAAATGTACAAAACTCGTAAATGGCGGAGGAGGGATTAAACTGGGGCAATTTGACCACAGGCCCTACACTTTTTTTCTTTTTTATAGAATAACATCATTATGGTAAGACCCTGTGCTTCTAACCACTGTAGCACACCACTTGAGAGATGAGCAATTCACAGTAAGGGCTGTTATTTACAGCACGTGCAAACCAGAAGGCACAGTATCTGGACAGGGGGGAACTCGGGGCTGGGGTGGGGTGGGGCTTGGAAGAGGCCACTTGTGGTGGTGGGAAAGGGGGCGGGGGACATATGGGGCTTGGGCTGTGCACGGATATATAGAGAGCTGCCCTTGCTCTAATCTCCCAGTCTATCCACTTGCCCTTGTGGGGTGGCAGATAAGCCCTGGCGGGGAACTCGGGGCTGGGGTGGGGTGGGGCTTGGAAGAGGCCACTTGTGGTGGTGGGAAAGGAGGCGGGGGACATATGGGGCTTGGGCTGTGCACGGATATCTAGAGAGCTGCCCTTGCTCTAATCTCCCAGTCTATCTACTTGCCCTTGTGGGGTGGCAGATAAGCCCTGGTCTTCGACCTGGGGAGTAAGATTCAGAGATGTCCTCGACTCCTCTGGTCAGGGTCACTGGGACAAAGCTGGCTCCATTAACCTCCCAGGAGAGAGAGTCCCGGTGTCACTGGGCATGCAGCGGGGAGCAGACATTTCCAGTACTCACTTGTTTCCATAGGGAACAGTAACCCCAGCCACAGGGCCTGTGTCACAGCCCAGGAAGAGGAAGGAGACATAGCAAGCTGTGGACACCAGGTTGACAATCATGGCCATCCGAATGGCCCCCAGGGCAGACAGGCTGAGCTTCTTCACCAGGAGACCGCCCAGGAAGATTCCCAGACAGGCACATGGGATCGCAGTCATCCCTGGAAGGAAAGCAGAGGGGCAGGAACATGAACAGGGAAGGAAGAGCTGATCCACACGAACCTGCAGCTGAGCCTATGAATTCCCGTGACCCCACTGCAGGGTCGCTGCTTCGACAGCACCTCAAAGCCTTTACACAGGACCTCATTTCTGCCCTCAAGGAGCTCACAGAAAGCTGGGGGAGACAGACACAGAAAAACTCAGTTAAGAGTCTGAAAAGTGCATGCAGCAATCATGCCAAGCAGGGCATGAAACACACACAAGTGATATAGGGACAACCCAGGGACAAAGTTGGACAGACTAGGGACACAGATGTGCATTTTAGGAAGGTAAATGTCATGGAGCAGTGATGTACTCTACATGCATTTTTGAGGTGATATGGGAAGGGGACTTAAGATCATTTAGGGATTTTTCTCCCCCTCTAGGCAAAGGGGGGGTTGTTTTGTGGAGTCTGGAAGCTGTTTAACTCAAAGGTCATAGAACTCACTGGAACTCAGTCCATGGAGATGGTGTGTTAACCAGCTGTGCCACCCCTTAGGAAGTGGCATCAGTCGAATCAATACATTTTGTAGCTCTTGGTGAGTAATTGGCATACTCCCCCCCCGCCCACTCTTGCACCCAGAGCTATCTGCAAGGCAGCAGGGCCCCAAACCTGTTATTTCTCATTCTCAGAGATCCACAGAATCTTAGGAAGACCAAAGGATCCTAGGGTTCCAATCTCCTGTTAGGTTTTGCTCTGTTCTGATTCATTTCATCTAAAACTCTGCTTTAAGTCACCATGTGTCATTTATCTACTATGTAGATTATGCAGGGCCAATTTTCCAGTCTAGGCTGCCTCCTCCTTGCCCATCAACAGACCTCTAGGTCAATTGACTATATCAACCAGCTGGTATGTGCTAAGGGAACACAAATTAATTTTAATATTAGGGTAAGAAAATATGATCAGGGAGGCCTCGCTCTGCAAGAAAATAGCACAAGTCACACTTAAAACAGACATATACTATCTCTCTATCATCTGCTGGTCTTGGACTATCTGTGCTTGGTTTTCCTCCCTTGGTATAGAAATGATCTCAGGAACTAGCCCCGTGTGCCTCTCTGTCCTCACCCCATGCCATGCTGCCCACCACAACTATACCTCCCGTCCTCCTTTCTCTCCCTGGAACTGGCCAAATGGTTCAGGCCTCAGGCTTTGTCTCCTCTGACACTGGTGCCCTTCGTATTTCCTTGGCTGGCATCTACCCTCTTCAGAGAGGCTTTCCCTGCACCCCTGCCTGGCAATCCCTATGGTTTCTTGCCCTGTTTATTGATTTCATGGCTCTGCCTGCTCTCTGAAGCTTCCTCATTTATTCTTAGTTTCCTTGTTTCTTGTTCTCTCGCCCTCTACTAGGATGCTGCTTCTCTGAGGACATGACCTTTTTGGTTGTGTTCAGTCCAGTCCAGATTCCCTGTGTCTAGGACGGTGCCCAGCACAGAGTGGGCATTCAAGTATTATTTTCAGAATGAGTGAATTGGTGAGCAAATTGGATCTGTGTGAATGAACATTGGTGACAACGTGCCCATGCCCAGACAACAGGCCTGTGCTTTGTTTCATTTCCTAGCAGAGACATTGGGGTGTCACCTGGTGATGATGGTAACCATGGCAATAACAGGCCTGCGGCACCTTTTTCTCCAAGCCATCGTCAGCCCCCTTCCCCTCCCCAGTGCATGTGCGTGTCCTTAACACTCCAGGTGGTGATGAGAACTTCTCCAAAACCCCATTTTCCTCATTACATTAACCTATGTAGATTGAGCCTTTTTTTAACCTCACTCATAAATCAGCGCCATCAGCTCCTTAATCATCTGTGCTGCTCTTCTCTGAACCCTGTCCATCTGCTGATGACATTGTGGGTGGCCCAGAGCCCTGTGTTATTGCTCTGGAATGACCGCAGGGCCGGTCTTCCAGCTCTTCAGGAGGTATTGACAAATGAGCTCCCCCAACCACCCACCACCAGCCCCTCTTGCAGCCATCCCTACGGAGCCCACGCTGATTGCAGCGACACCACAGGCAGGACATGGAGAGAAGGGTGCATGTGCCGTCCTCCTGTACCACCCTGTGTGGGAGAAGGTGTCCTCCTGCTGAGCACTCTAACAGACAGAAATCACTGGGAGATGAAAAGGCACAAGAAGGCAAAATTGTTTTTTTTGACCTTCTGCCCTGAAGACTATTGATTTGTTTGTCAACAGAAAACATAGGCATCTGTTCTGAAATAGAACACAACTCCAAAGTTGAAGCAACTGTGCAAAGGTAATTAAAATGGAAGAAACAGCAGCAAAGAAATCAGGAGGTGACAAATAAACCCTTCAAGGGCTGGAGGGCTAACCCTGAGAGATGCTAGGGGATAACAAAGCAGTTGTAACTTTAATTATGAAGAGGTATAGTTTACCCTGTCTCTGCCAGGCAGGTATTAAAGGGCCAACCGCATTTTGCTAATATCTCTTGGAAGTAAAACTCACAAAATAGTGGGTGGTAAAGTTATCGGTGTAAAAGAAAAAATAAGGCTTGTGCTACCCCAGCAGTTCTCAGGAAGAGGGGCAGTGATCTGGCCACATCACTGTGGTAGGGGTTTTTTTTTTTTTTTGACTTGAGGTATTTTATGTCCTGTGAAGTGCACAAAGCTTAAAGGAACAGTCTGATGAACTTTCACACTGTGTGCACCCCTGTAAGCACTGGCAGATC
>NW_007732434.1:42516-45954 GCF_000696425.1 Galeopterus variegatus | reverse complement strand
TTCTTTCTCCTGCTGAGTCACAGCCCACTGTATGAGCATTCTATAATTTATTTACCTATTATACTGTTGACAGACATTGCGGTTGTTTCCAGTTCGGGGCTATTATGCATAAAGCTGCTCTGAACATTGTGAAATATGCATATGTCAATGAGTGGACCTAAACGTTCATTTCTGTTGGATAGATGACAGGAATGGAGCTCATGGATCACAACACAGGCTTAGCTTTAACAGGTGCCACCAAAGGGTTTTCCAAAGTGGCTGCACCATTTTGCATTCCCACTAGCAGAGAGTTCTAGTTGCTCCACGTCCTCACCAACACTTGGTATTATCAGTCTGGTGATTGTCCTAGTATCCCACTGTGGTCTTAATGTGCACTTCCCTGATGACTCATGATGGTTATTTAGCACCTTTGCATTTGTTTATTGGCTATTCTGTGAGCTGACAAGAGATTTTAAAGGAGATCAGAAAACATCATCTTCCCATTCCTCTCAGCAAATGATATGACTCCTAAGTAACAGAGAAGATAGTCTGTGGGGCTGGAGCTCTCTCAGATGCTTAACCATACTGTCATGTTCTCAGTGGCCTAAATCACGTGTCCCTCCTCTGCCCTTTCAGGAAAATAAATGAGCTCTTCTGTCAAGGGCTGTCCGCCCACATTCCCTCTCTGCAAATCACCTTCCACTTGCTCTTTTCCTTCTGCCTAGAAACTGCTCAAGACTTTCCTGTCCTAGCAACAACATAATCACCACCCCTTCCCTCAACTCTAACACTGGCCAGAAGCCAGGGCCTCTGTCCCTTTTTCCACTGCTAAGTCCTGTGCTCACTGTCTATTCCTTCCCTCCTGTGGGCTCTCTCCACACCTCATGGCACATCCCTGGCACAGGCCACAGACGTCTTCACTGCTACAGCCAGCAGGGATATCAGGCCCTCATTCTGCTTGACTGCTTGCATTGCTGGCTGCTTCTATCTTCTTGGAATCATCTCCCCTTGATTTCTGTGACCCACAATCTCTGGATTTCTTTTGGATGCTGCTCTTAAACTGCTCTGCAGCCTCCTCTGTTTCCTGAGGTTAGAGTTTCACATGTGCTTTTCCTGTTCTCTACATTTTCCCTGTGCAAATTCCACTCCCATGTCAACTACCACCCACATGCTGATGCAACCAAACATTTCCTGAGGTTAGAGTTTCACATGTGCTTTTCCTGTTCTCTATATTTTCCCTGTGCAAATTCCACTCCCATGTCAACTACCACCCACATGCTGATGCAACCAAACCTCTACCACTACGTATAACATATGTTACTATGTCACTATTCCAGATCCCTTCTTAAGTCCTCAACTGAATATAGGACATCACTTAGATATACCACAGGCATCTCATACTCAGGTCTGAACTCATCTGATTCTTCTCCACTATTTCTGGTTTTCACAAATGGTACCACCAGCTGCCCAACCCAGAAACCTGAGAGTCACTCTTGACTTTTCCATCTCCCTCAACTGCTGTGTCTTTGCTGTGTCCACTGCTAGTCAACATCTAAGCTGATTACATCAATAAATGCAGCTGCCAGCCATTTGTGGTCAGGGAAGAAGATATTGTCACAAAATGAAAAGCAAACAAAGACATGTTATGAGACCACATTCCTCAACCTCCTGAGCAATGCTCTTTTCGTGAGGCACATTCATTTTCTGCAGTATGTCAACTCCAGACACTTGGGAGTAGATGACTGTAGTCCACTATTGAGAAGGAACATAGCCACGCCTGGGCCTGGGGAGCAGGAGCACCATGGTCCAGGAGTTACGCCTACCACGGGTGCAGGGAAGGGCAGGCACGTGGCTTCCAAGCTCTACGTTTGTTAAGCATGGGTTTCATGTTGCCAAGAATATTCTTGCTTTCTTATGTGCCTGACCAAAGCCTGCTAACCTTTCAAGATTCATCTCGATTGCCCTCTTCCTTCATCATATCTCCCCACATTTTCCAGTTCACACCAATCTATTAACTTACTGGCCTTTCACATTGTCTCCTACATACGTTTTATATTTTTGCTCCTTAGTTTCATGCACTTTCAGTGAGCAAATATTACCCTGAGAATACATTTGGAAATTCCTTCTGCACATAGACTACATGCAGGCTGCTGCAGCAGGCCGAGCTGGTGGGCCTCAGTAAATCCTTAGAGCATTACATGCATGACGGCTGTCTCTGTCCTCTCAGGAGGACCAAGGGACACACTCACCGAGCAGCTGGTTGGCAGAAGAGGTGGTGAGGTTAAACTGCTGCTCCAGGTACTTCCCCAAGAAGGCAGCGAAGCCAGCCACCACTGCAATCTCCATGCAGGCGGCCAGGATGATGCAGGTGAACACAGGGTTTGAGAGCAGGTGCTTGGTGACCTTCGGGATCACTGCAGGAGGAGAGAAAGCAGAGGATCAAGGTCACACACTGTGCTCCCAGCTAGAGCCCACTGCTCCAGAGGACCCCTCTTGGCCACTCTTGCCCATATCAGTAAACAGCATCAGGAGGCACCCGGTTGCTCTGGCTCAAACCTAGACCCTGTAAGTCATCTGTGATTGTGAAAACTCTGGCTTCAAAACATACACTGATATGTTGCCAAGTAAATTATCTTCTGCTAAAACAAGATAGACTCTACCATGCCCTTTCTTACCACTCACTGGAAACACTAAAATATTTTTTTAAGCAATTAGAAGATATTTCCATCCCCTACCCCAAAAGAGAGAGAAAGAGAGAGAGAGAGAGAGAGAGAGGGAGGGAGAGGGAGAGAGGAGTTTGGGGTTTGTTTCTCAAAGGGAAAATGTAACGTATCTATTATAAATTACAAATATCAGTATATCTAAGCATATGTCAATACGCCTTTTGATGAATGTATATAACTATATAAGTATATATCCAACCCCTTCTCACCACCTCCACAGCTACCACTCTGGCAAAAGCTTCCATCAGCTCTCACTTGGGGACTACGCAAGCTACCCAAATGGGGTCCTGGTTTTCATTCTTGACCTGACATGATCATTCCCTACATGGCAGCTAGCAGGATCAGCTCAAATCATTTTCCTGCTCAAAACCCCATGAATGCCCGTGGCCCACCCCTCAGCGATCTGCTCGTGCTCTCCGCCACGCTCTCCCCTCCCTCCAGACCAGCCTGCAGGCTCTTGCTGTTTCTCACCTGCACCCACATCCTCCCTCCCTGGTCTTGGCACTTGGGGCTCTTCCGTCTACTGGAATGCTCTGACCTAGATCTTTGCTGTACATGTTCTCTCCTGCTCAGGTGGTCTCTTCTCATCACCCACCCAACCAAGAAAAAGCACTCCACCCTGCTCCCAGTGCTCAGGGCTCCTATGAGAGTTGATGGTGGGTAAAAGCACTCTGGGGCTTGGGCACCGCTTTAAGTATCCACAGAGCTGGAAAGAAGGTGTTGTTGAGGACATGAA
>NW_007732434.1:40393-42082 GCF_000696425.1 Galeopterus variegatus | reverse complement strand
GTACATGTTCTCTCCTGCTCAGGTGGTCTCTTCTCATCACCCACCCAACCAAGAAAAAGCATTCCACCCTGCTCCCAGTGCTCAGGGCTCCTATGAGAGTTGATGGTGGGTAAAAGCACTCTGTGGCTTGGGCACCGCTTTAAGTATCCACAGAGCTGGAAAGAAGGTGTTGTTGAGGACATGAATTCCAACCTTATTTTACTGTACTCTTTTTTAAAACATGTGGTTTCACAAGCCACTAGGACTTCTTACATTGGTGCTTTAAAAATGGGAGATCCTTTTTAAAAAAAATTCTTTGGAATCAAGTACATTATTTAGATATTTCCAGCAATCAGGATCCTTAGCACATGGTCTTTAGCCAGGTCTACATAATTATGGCATGATGATGTAGGCTGGCAGTGTGTTAGAGGCCTCAGTGGGTACCAGGACAACATTGTCATTCCAACATTTATGCCATCATTTTAAGGCATGTTTACAAAAAAAGTTAACTGAAATACAGCTGATACATCAAATGTGTGGTTTCATGTCTGTTATGGCTTAAGACAATGCTAGGTTGAAACAAGTGAGTAGATTTAAAGTTATTTAAAGAGAAGTCTTGTGTACATAATAGCACAGGTGGTGTGCAAATAAGGCAAAAATTGTAGTGGTGGCATGCCTGTAACTCAAGTTAGGGGAACTCTGTTCTGCTGTAATCATAATAATATGGACTATTTGACATGTGGTATACTCAGTCCCACCAGTATAAACAGAAAAGGGGAAACACAGTCACAGGTGAAGCAGGTACTATACCAAGTCTAGGAAAAACCAATCAGTGCCCCCAGTTGTACAAAATAAACAGAGGGCAGAGAGTCTACCACTGTGTTCCAAGGTGATGAAACAGCCAGCTGTCCTAAAGAACAGAGCTAATTACACAGGCTCAATCTCATCTCCTAGGAGACAAAACCTCTAAATGGCCCAACTAATTATAATAAAATAATAATAGGACATACGTAAGTTTTTAATAATGTTAACAGACAAGCTCAATAAATCAAAATGACAGAACAATGGGTCAAGAAATGGCAGATATACAAAACCTAAAATAATTTCTAGGAAAAAACTCAAAAATCTCTGTAAAAGATAGGGATGTAAGGGTTCTTTGACATAGTGAAAGGAGTGTAGTTATGGAAATGGACTGAGCCAGATGATTAGAGGCTCAGAATTACCATGGGCTGAGCAGCTGGATCCTGTGTTCCTACTTAGAAGCAAGACAATAACCAGAGCTGGTAGCCTCTGCTGTTCTGTGGTGCTTTCTTGTGAAATTAATGAAATCTTATGAAGGCAAATCTCAGATTAAATAAATGCACAAGTAAAAATAAAAGGGTATGAATAATGATAAAGATGATGAGGAAACAACTTTAAATCTATGGTATTCACACATTTATACCCTGCTTTATTTTAAGTGTACTGGCCTGTCTGTGTGTGTTTTGTCTATTTTTTTTTTTAACAAGGTTTCAAAAATTTGTAGTCATCTACATTTTTAGAAATATCATTGTAAATAAATGTCTAGAAGTGTTTTCCTTTAAAANGTACATGTTCTCTCCTGCTCAGGTGGTCTCTTCTCATCACCCACCCAACCAAGAAAAAGCACTCCACCCTGCTCCCAGTGCTCAGGGCTCCTATGAGAGTTGATGGTGGGTAAAAGCACTCTGG
>NW_007732434.1:34115-39700 GCF_000696425.1 Galeopterus variegatus | reverse complement strand
CAAAATAAACAGAGGGCAGAGAGTCTACCACTGTGTTCCAAGGTGATGAAACAGCCAGCTGTCCTAAAGAACAGAGCTAATTACACAGGCTCAATCTCATCTCCTAGGAGACAAAACCTCTAAATGGCCCAACTAATTATTATAAAACAATAATAGGACATACGTAAGTTTTTAATAATGTTAACAGACAAGCTCAATAAATCAAAATGACAGAACAATGGGTCAAGAAATGGCAGATATACAAAACCTAAAATTAATAATTTCTAGGAAAAAACTCAAAAATCTCTGTAAAAGATAGGGATGTAAAGGTTCTTTGACATAGTGAAAGGAGTGTAGTTATGAAAATGGACTGAGCCAGATGATTAGAGGCTCAGAATTACCATGGGCTGAGCAGCTGGATCCTGTGTTCCTACTTAGAAGCAAGACAATAACCAGAGCTGGTAGCCTCTGCTGTTCTGTGGTGCTTTCTTGTGAAATTAATGAAATCTTATGAAGGCAAATCTCAGATTAAATAAATGCACAAGTAAAAATAAAAGGGTATGAATAATGATAAAGATGATGAGGAAACAACTTTAAATCTATGGTATTCACACATTTATACCCTGCTTTATTTTAAGTGTACTGGCCTGTCTGTGTGTGTTTTGTCTATTTTTTTTTAACAAGGTTTCAAAAATTTGTTTATACCCTGCTTTATTTTAAGTGTACTGGCCTGTCTGTGTGTGTTTTGTCTATTTTTTTTTTTAACAAGGTTTCAAAAATTTACAGTCATCTACATTTTTAGAAATATCATTGTAAATAAATGTCTAGAAGTGTTTTCCTTTAAAATCTATGTTTAAATGTTGGGAAATTTTCCTTTGTTAAATCCACATTATTTTTTAAGTATTATACAAATATTTAGAGGAACGTTGGCTGTGTAATGTTTAAAATATGATTGTTTAACAAACAAAGATAAATACACTAGGCATAAATAAAGGACAATGAGATATTTGTCTTTATGTGCAGAAGACCCTTGAATGTTAAGACTCTATCATCATAAATCACTGCTAAAGAGTGAAGGCTGGTTTGCCATAGTGTGTGGCACACTGTGATGGTGTAATGTACTTGTGGCAAAGGACTGGTTGGTCACGTCACAGACCACCAAGCTTCACACTGTAGAAACAGCAGTATGGATCACATCAGGTGATCACAGTGCCTACTTGTAAAGAATGAATTTGAAAATCCTGCCTGGTATTTATATATTTTGGCAGGTAATAACACTGTTACTCAATCACAGTGCTCTTTTGGAATGAAGATATCTACATTTGAGAAACATTGCTAATGACAAATACGTAGGATGGGGACATTCCAGAAAAACGGTCCTCTGCCATACTTTCATTGTAGGTTGCATTTCCTTTGTGAGGGTGTAGGCTCTTCAGATTCTGGGACTCTAGGAGAATAAAGCACCACAGCCACTCTTGGTCACAAATAAAACTGCTGCTGGGCTGACACCACAGCATCCTCTGATTAGAAACTTTGTTCTCTGGCTCAGAAATGCCACTGATGGTGATCCGAGTTTGGTCACATTATCTACTTAGGCCCCAGTATCTCCTTGTCCTTGATCAGCATCATCACAATTTGTTTGAGGATGAGGAAGGCACTTGTTCAACAAAGGCAACTCTGGTTAATGGAACATTTTTATACTTCAGCAAGCATTTTAATTATTCCAGAGATAATTCCACTTCAGTGGGAAGGATTCCTTGTTGAGATAGGAGTCTGTCTGCTTTTGTCTTACTATCTAATGATTAATTTCTCCTTGAATTAGATGTGAAAATCATTAAATTTCAGAATCATCTGACTAAATGCCCGGGGAAGCCTCGGTGGGCCTTATTTGCATGAACATTTTCTCCCCTCTACCAAGCCAATTTGCCTCCAGAAATGATAGCTGCTTCTTGTGTTCAGCTATTTTCCTCCCAGGTTCTTTCTCCCATCCCTGCTTTTATTGCAATGACTTGCAGCATTCTCAAAAGATGATTTCTTTTTGAAGGTTCAGCCTACCTTCCAAATCCCCAGTTTGAGGACTATTAATGAGCTTGATCCCAGAGCTATCCCAGTTTTTCAAGCTTTTTCATTGAAACGGATTGTTAAACCTATAACATTCTGGCTTTCCAAGAAGGCAATGGCTAATCAGGTGGCCCAGACAAACAGAATCTGGTGAACCAAGGCCTCACCAGGCCACTGAATACCTACAGCCTCCGTTAGCCATTTATGGCCTAACCTGCTGATTTAGCCTCATAAGTTGGGAGGTAGGTTGGCTTGTATTATGTAGTCTCACCAGCCAGGGAAACCCTTTCAACTCTCATCAGGAGCCTGCTGTCACCAGCAAGATGATGTAAAATTGGGAATGGCAGCAGGGGAGCAGTCTCAAGGGAAAACAGGTTTTCTAATGCTAGTCTTCAGCAGACATTCCTGTAGAATCGAGACTTCTTGGAAACTTATGGGTCCCTCAGGAGGGAGAAAGGCAGATTTGGAGAAGGTTGACAAAACATTTCCTATGTGCCAGATACCATTCGAACTGCTTACATATCAACTCACAAAATCCTCCCAACAATCCTGTGATCTTAGGACTATAACTGCCCCCCATTTACAACTGAGGAAACTGAGACAGAGGGAGGTCCCATGGTGAGAGCAGCACAACAGAAACTAAAACCCTGCCACCTGCCACCACAGCACATGCTTGCAACAGGTGTGCTATTCTGGTCCGGGTTCTAAAAGGTGCTGCTGTCGGTTTGAAGATTAAGCATGCAAGCCACTCCTCGTAATCAAAGGTGCAGCTTCATTCTTAGAAATAACAATGATGATGATAATAATAATAAATTCCCACTCAAGTTTGGGAAAATGACTAGATCTGGCATGGATCTGTGGCTCAGTCCATGTTTTTTGAAGGAAGAGAGCTAGGAAAGGAAGAAGGGGATGGAGAAATAAAAGAAAAAAGACTGGAGAGCTGAAAGAGGAGCCCTGAATGTAGAAAAGGTTTTGCTGAATGAGGTTGTATAAAATAATGGCTAAGAACCTGGTCTAAAGAGCCAGGTAATAGGGACTTGAATTCTGGCTTCAAGGCTTAGCAGATCTGTGACTAGAGCACATCACTCCATTCCACAGACTACCATAAAGATGAAATGAGACCCATGCACGGAATGCATGTGACCCAGTGTCTCTGACACACAGGTAAGAGCTCAATAAAAGTCATAATAATTAATCTGCTGTCAATATCCAATGTTAATGCTCCCGAGAAGGGGAGATGAAGCCAGTGCACACAGCTCAGTAATTACAACAATGACACCAATGCCTGTTGGGCTATCAGTGCTGGATGGGACACCAGGCTATGGGTTTTTCATTTAACTCTCACAACCATTACAACTGCAGGTAGTCATATCATCACCGTTTCAGACATCAGGAAACTCAGGCTTCTTTGAGAGGCTGTAAATTCCACCTTGCTCAAGAATGCAAAGCTGGGAGGTGAAGGAGGGAGGATTCAAACTCAGTTTGACCTGAACTCCAAAGTCCTTACTCTTAATCTTCAGGTTGCTTGTGGGGATGTGAATCAATAAAAAATTATTTTTCTAAAAAGTGAGTTGCTATGAAGGCTTCACAACACATAGGACTCATAAGCAAGGAGAACAGAGAGGCTGAGGGAGCTGGGGTAAGATAAACAAAAGTCTTCAAATCACAACTAAAAAAAAAAAAAAAAAAGAAAGAAAGAGGAAGGAAGAAATGACGATGTGGAAAAATAGTGCAATGGAGGTAGTACAAGAGTGTTCCAAGGAAAAATGAAATGTCATGGCACAGCACGGATGTTTAGCAGCCCCGGGGGAGATGAAGCCAGTGCACACAGCTCAGTAATTACAACAATGACACCAATGCCTGTTGGGCTATCAGTGCTGGATGGGACACCAGGCTATGGGTTTTTCATTTAACTCTCACAACCATTACAACAGCAGGTAGTCATATCATCACCGTTTCAGACATCAGGAAACTCAGGCTTCTTTGAGAGGCTGTAAATTCCACCTTGCTCAAGAATGCAAAGCTGGGAGGTGAAGGAGGGTGGATTCAAACTCAGTTTGACCTGAACCCCAAAGTCCTCACTCTTAATCTTCAGGTTGCTTGTGGGGATGTGAATTAATAAAAAATTATTTTTCTAAAAAGTGAGTTGCCATGAAGGCTTCACAATACATAGGACTCATAAGCAAAGAGAACAGAGAGGCTGAGGGAGCCGGGGTAAGATAAACAAAAGTCTTCAAATCACAACTAAAAAAAGAAAGAGTAAAGAAGAAATGATGATGTGGAAAAACAATGCAATGGAGGTAGTACAAAAATGTCCCAAGGAAAAATGAAATGTCATGGCACAGCACGGATGTTTAGCAGCCCCAAGTTGTTCCCAGCACACCCAGTACAAGCTGCTATCACAGCTCCAACAACCCCCACCAGATGCCCTCACCTGGGTCCTCCCATCTCTCCCATGCCAGGCACCACGTAAGAGCAGGGGCAGAGCAGCTCCTCCATTAGACATGGGCACCATGCTGATAAGAGCAGATGCTTAATAAATGCAGGGTGGATTAAAGAATCCAACAAATAAACGAATGAATGAATCACAAAGTACTGGAGGGTAAGTGTTACAGTCTAAGAAACATTAGCTGTGGAAACAGAGATAAACTTATGATCAAACCATTAGTGATACTCCATAGATTCACGGCCCAGGGTGAAAGTGGGTATTAGCTTATACAGTCAGGATATATGATTCCTTGCCTGCAGGGCCAGAAATCCAGAATGTGTGTCTCTTCCTCATTCCCACTGCTGACTCCAGAGGTTTCTAAACCATTCCCTCGGGTAGGGTTGGGGGAAGGTTCAGGCGGGAGAGGAGGTCTGCAGTGTCCAGAAGTCTTCTGGAAGCAACCACCTACCACACACTGGCCCCAGACTGGGCAGCCTCTGGCTTCAGTTCCAGATCCGCTGTGGCCTCTTTGCTGCAGATGAGCCTGTCCCCTAACCTCTGTCCCAGGCTGTCAAGGAAAATGAGGGAGCTTCCTGGAACCCTCTCATTGCAGGTTTGAGAGAAGAGAAGCAGCTAACAGGTTACTTTCCTCCTGCTCATGGTCTTCAGTAGGTAAGAGGCAGAGAGGGTCATGCTTACTTTGTACAGAGAAGGCTGTGGCTTGAGCGAACAAATAAGAAACCATTAACACCGGAGATGAGCATTTAGAATGACACTCAAATGTCAGCTGGATGGGGATAGGCTAGGACAACCCAGAGCCAAACAATTACACTGATTCTTTTAAGATCTCCAATTCTTTATAACACCACCAAGAAAGCCCGAGAGAAAAGGAGTTGTGCAGCTACCCATCAGCCAGTTTAAAGCAAGAACCAAGAGGCGTGATGAGCTTCCTGCGAGCTGTAGCTCCAAACTGGTGTCACCCCAGTAATTACCCTCCCTCCAGAGTATGAAGTCGGAAGCAGAGGCTTGCCACAGGCTCACAGAGATGAAGAAAGGAGCCCTGGGCCAGCCCAGTGGTGCACTGCTACAGTGCGCCGCTTGGGAGCGGCGGCGGCGC
>NW_007732434.1:32061-33565 GCF_000696425.1 Galeopterus variegatus | reverse complement strand
GGCGGCGCTCCCGCCGAGGGTTCGGATCCCACATACAGACCAGCTGCTCCAAGAGCAGCCACCTCTCATTCAGACCCAATATCGTGTCTCTCCATGTCAGAGGCAACAGAGAGAAAATGACTAAGGGAAGAAAGAGTCTTTTATCAGCAAACAGCCACTTCTGCTACTTCATGCCCTTCACAACCTTCTCTGGGAGAATGGTGCCCACCTCAGTAGCTGCAGGGAGGACTCATTTACCGTTCTCGAGAACTCTAATGATGTGAGAACTCACTCCTGGAAAGAGAAACAGTAACGTTCAGAAAAGAAATGGTGGGATAAGACACCCAAGTTGATATAAATGCCTACCTTTAAGCCTACAGTTCCAATTGTTATTTCCTAAAGCAGGGGCCTTCAATGTGCTAATGTCACTTGTGAATCTCTAAGAGGGTCACATCACATGGTACACAGAGTGTCCCAAGATCAGTTGGTGGGTGGGTCCCCCCATTTTATCTTATGTATAACTGCTGAGGAACCAGCTTTGACCTGCCAGCTCCTGACGGGGACCCTTCCAAGGACCTCATCACCTCTGGCATTTGTTTTCAGCTAGGAGAGCTCACTTAGAATCATCTAGGGAGCCTTAAAGACATCCGGAAGAAGCTTGGGCACCCCCACGCACCCCCTACATAATCAGAATTTCTGGGGTGGGCGCTTCAAGACACTCCACAGGTGATAGTGATTCAAACCCATCATTGGGAAACGATGGCTCATATGATAAAGTCCAGACACTTTAAGAGGGCAATGCTAAGGCCTTTAAAAATTCATTCATAATTTTGCCAAAGACTTACTGAGTAGCTTCAGATACCAGGAACTCTGCCGGGTGTGGGAGGTGCCCACAGTCTGTTTTCTGTCCTGGCCTTTCCTAAATCCTATACTCCAACATCTATACCAGATGTCTCTCTTGCTGCCATGTCCTGGGCATTCCTGCCTGCGTGCCTCTGCCCATGCCTGCATCTGCCCATGCTTGCCTCCCATCCCAAAGCCCTTTTCCTCTCTCCATCATCGGGTCCTGCTCATCCTTCCAGATCAGGCTGAAATGCTACAACCTTCCAAGGTGTGTCTTCAAGTCCTCCTGCTGTGGTCTCTGGTATATCCTGTGATCCTTGCCGCCTTCTACCCTGTATTCTAGCAGCATTTACCAAGTAAGCATAGAGTTAATGTGAATAAAAGAGTTCTGTTGTCACATAAGTCTGAGAAATATGGAGTAAAACAAAATCACCCAGCTCTCCTCGGGGCTGACCTTCTCAGCACCTATAATACACTAATATAACATACGAATCTCCAAGAGGGTCATAAAGTATACAGGTTGTCGAACTTATTTGGCCACGTAACCACTCCCCCTACTCTACTGTCATTAATTTGTTTTTCCCTGAGCATCTCAAAGAATTTGTGTTCCAAGGAACCCCCATGCGGAAATGGCTGCTTTCTAGTTATTTCCTTTGCTGATTCACTCAGCAAACACTCCAGG
>NW_007732434.1:12771-30461 GCF_000696425.1 Galeopterus variegatus | reverse complement strand
TGAGCAGAAACAGATGCAATCCCTGCCCTCATGGTGCTCACGGTGTAAGTGAATAATCACAGATATAAAGGCAAGATTATGATGTGCCTTGGAAGGGGTACTGTCAGGAGTTCAGGAAAACATCCTAAAGAACTGACATGTGGCTGATGTCTGAAGAAGGGATGAGAATTCCAGTGCAGGGACTGCAAGTGCAAAGCCCGAGGGGGAAGGGGAGCAGGGAGAACTAAAGGAGGCCAGTGAGGCTGGCATGGAGGGAACAGGAGCAGGAGTGGAGTGCGGAGGGGCCAGCAATATGACAGGTGCATTCTGAAAAGATTGTCGTGTGGATGACAGACTGGAGGGACTCTGGGCATACTGGAGCGTGGAAAGACCAAGAGCAGGTGGGAGAGAGGTTTAGGTGGTAAAATCAGCGAACTCGCTGCTGAACTGTCCCAGCTGAGGGTGGGGGGGATGTATCAAGGGCCCAGGCAGATTTCCAGCCCTCTAAAGGTGTATGAGCAGAAACAGATGCAATCCCTGCCCTCATGGTGCTCACGGTGTAAGTGAATAATCACACATATAAAGGCAAGATTATGACGTGCCTTGGAAGGGGTACTGTCAGGAGTTCAGGAAAACATCCTGAAGAACTGACATGTGGCTGATGTCTGAAGACGGGATGAGAATTCCAGTGCAGGGACTGCAAGTGCAAAGCCCAAGGGGGAAGGGGAGCAGGGAGAACTAAAGGAGGCCAGTGAGGCTGGCATGGAGGGAACAGGGGCAGGAGTGGAGTGCAGAGGGGCCAGCAATATGACAGGTGCATTCTGAAAAGATTGTCATGTGGATGACAGACTGGAGGGACTCTGGGCATACTGGAGTGTGGAAAGACCAAGAGCAGGTGGGAGAGAGATTTAGGTGGTAAAATCAGCCAAACTCGCTGCTGAACTGTCCCAGCTGAGGGTGGGGGGGATGTATCAAGGGCCCAGGCAGATTTCCAGCCCTCTAAAGGTGTAGCTCCTCTGGAGCCAGGGGCTTTGCATGTCCTCTTCTTGAGAGGCAGCAAGTGGAGCAGAAAGAACAGAAGTTTCTCAGACACATCCACGACTTTTTTACGTTGGCCCCAGGTGGGTTCACTTTTTCCTCCTTAGTCGGCTCATTAACAATTTAGCAAATCCTTATAGGAAAGAGCAGAAAGAGCACGAGATTTAGAGTCTGGAGACCAGGGTCCATTCCCAACTGTAGAACCTGGGTACCTGGTTCCCCCACCTCCCCTGCACCTGCAAGGTTCGATGGGTGGCACTTCCTCCTTAGTCGGCTCATTAACAATTTAGCAAATCCTTATAGGAAAGAGCAGAAAGAGCATGAGATTTAGAGTCTGGAGACCAGGGTCCATTCCCAACTGCAGAACCTGGGTACCTGGTTCCCCCACCTCCCCTGCACCTGCAAGGTTCGATGGGTGGCACAGAGATTAGTAACAACATGCACCCCACCAGCTTATGTGCAAGAGCTCAGGAAATCATAAACCATCTCCCAGATTTTGAAGATGGTTTTTAAGACTCCGAGCCTGAGGCCCCAACTCCGCCCTGACAACTCAGCCATCACCTAGCTCTGCTATCTTTTCTGGGACAGGAAGAGGCCACTTGGCAGTCAGCATGAAGTGCTCAGAGACAAGAGTGCTCAGCTTTTGATTGCCTGTGCTCTCTCCATGATCAAAGGCAGGCTCAGGAAATCATAAACCATCTCCCAGATTTTGAAGATGGTTTTTAAGACTCCGAGCCTGAGACCCCAACTCCGCCCTGACAACTCAGCCATCACCTAGCTCTGCTATCTTTTCTGGGACAGGAAGAGGCCACTTGGCAGTCAGCGTGAAGTGCTCAGAGACAAGAGTGCTCAGCTTTTGATTGCCCGTGCTCTCTCCATGATCAAAGGCAGAATTCTCCCTTCGGATTTCAGACCTCTGGTGCAGTTACACTCGTGCCAGCGAGAAAACCCGGCAGAAGGTCAGGACGTGCCAGTGCTTGCAGGGAGTCGGTCCTTGCCTCCCTTTCAGGCATAGCCTTGTCTTCAGACCCACTGTTCAGACCCACTGTTTCAGGGTACATCTGTGCTGTTGCTGCCAGCAGCCAGAGTTTTAGAGATTTAGGTGGTAAAATCAGCCAAACTCGCTGCTGAACTGTCCCAGCTGAGGGTGGGGGGGATGTATCAAGGGCCCAGGCAGATTTCCAGCCCTCTAAAGGTGAAGCTCCTCTGGAGCCAGGGGCTTTGCATGTCCTCTTCTTGAGAGGCAGCAAGTGGAGCAGAAAGAACAGAAGTTTCTCAGACACATCCACGACTTTTTTACGTTGGCCCCAGGTGGGTTCACTTTTTCCTCCTTAGTCGGCTCATTAACAATTTAGCAAATCCTTATAGGAAAGAGCAGAAAGAGCATGAGATTTAGAGTCTGGAGACCAGGGTCCATTCCCAACTGCAGAACCTGGGTACCTGGTTCCCCCACCTCCCCTGCACCTGCAAGGTTCGATGGGTGGCACAGAGATTAGTAACAACATGCACCCCACCAGCTTATGTGCAAGAGCTCAGGAAATCATAAACCATCTCCCAGATTTTGAAGATGGTTTTTAAGACTCCGAGCCTGAGGCCCCAACTCCGCCCTGACAACTCAGCCATCACCTAGCTCTGCTATCTTTTCTGGGACAGGAAGAGGCCACTTGGCAGTCAGCATGAAGTGCTCAGAGACAAGAGTGCTCAGCTTTTGATTGCCTGTGCTCTCTCCATGATCAAAGGCAGGATTCTCCCTTCGGATTTCAGACCTCTGGTGCAGTTACACTCGTGCCAGCGAGAAAACCCAGCAGAAGGTCAGGACGTGCCAGTGCTTGCAGGGAGTCGGTCCTTGCCTCCCTTTCAGGCATAGCCTTGTCTTCAGACCCACTGTTCAGACCCACTGTTTCAGGGTACATCTGTGCTGTTGCTGCCAGCAGCCAGAGTTTTGGTACACTGCTAAAGAGTCAGTCAGCACCTGCATATGCCACTTAGTCTTATGAGAGTCCATTTATTGTCAAATGAGGGAGCATAATGTCATGGTGAAGAAGACAGGCACTGGGGTCCTCACCAGGGTTCAAATGCCTTTCCTTTCCATGTCTAAGCCTCAATTGCCTTCTCTGTACAATGGTACCAATGCATCATAGGGCTGGGGGGTTAAACATGATCATGCATGGAAAGCAAACATTAACTGCTGCTTTGAGTGTGTGTGTGTGCTTGTGTGCACGCACATGCATGCACGCTGGCAAGAAAATGTTCATTTGTTACTTTATTCATTCAGCTAATGTCACCTATGTGCCAGGCACTGCGCTCTGCACTGGGCACGAACAGACAAATGAGAGCTTCCTATTTGGAGAACCCACAATCTTTGGGTAGACACAGACAGATGATTGCAATCATGTGGTAACAGCTGCTTTGCAGGGATCTGTGGATGACAGAAATGCAGCTAATGTAACACTTGTCTCCTGGGGGCATGTGCACAGAGGGGATGAAGGGTGGCCTTCCTCGGGAGGTGAGAACAGAGTCCAGCCCAGAAGTGGGACAAGAGAGGAAGGATATTCCAAGCAGAAAGATAGTAAACCAGAAGCCCAAACTCCCATATCACTGGTACTAGGTTTCTTCATCTATAAACTAGAATAAAGGGTCATACTGACCTTACGCAGCTGCTGTAAAGATTAAACCAGATACCACATGTGAAAGCCAAGGGGAGTTAAGTGACACAGCCAAGGTTATACAATTAGGAAGGGGCCAAGCTGGATTTGAAGCCAGGTGGGTCTGCCTCAAGGCAGACAGCCCTGGCTCTCCCAGGAACATGGGGAGATTGTCTAAGTCCCAGTGGGAAGGTAACCAAAGGGACTGCTCTCGGCACACCAGCTCTTCTCAGGGGACACTGCCATCTGCAGAGCATGGCAGGGGACAAAGACTGATGGCCAAAGAAAAAACCCATTAGCAAACTCATAAGAAATAGATGAGGACTTGCAACACATAGGTTCTGGAAGCGTCAATTCCTCTGATACGTGCAACATCGATTAGGCTATTAAATTGGTCTCTTTTTGGAAATAGCACAAGTTCTTTCGGTTCCTTGTGGACCAACTGGTACGAGTAACAGATAGTCTTCTGTGGGCAGTGCTTTCGTTCTCGAGACAACACCGTCAGTGAGGAACCGTGTTACAACTTTACAATTGTGGGAGCAAAGCCAGGAGAAGTTAATGATGGCAGAGCGAGTGAAGAGCAGAACAGGGGTCCATGCAAGAGGTAGTCCGAGGTTGTTTCCGTGGTTCCCAAGCACCTCCATAGAAGGTGCACCTCATTATACAGAAGCTCAGTAAAGAGACGTTCCCCATTAGGACATATCTAAGTCGAGCTCTGGGAGAAGGCACCTGCAGCTGCCGAAGGCTGGCTCCTGCAAAGAGGTGACTGGCCCCCCACCCTTACTCCACCCAGACTCCCTGGGCAATAGTGCCGTGGCCTCGCTCCTGCCTTCCTGCAGCAACTTGCTCATTTCTAAAATCCATAGGATTCGGGGACCTCAGCAAGGAGTCATGTGAATTAAGGAACAGCACACGTACATGGCATGATAGACAGTGAGCGGCTTGTGAGGCCGCTGGGCTACGTTCAGCTACCCTGTCAGTTCCCCGCCTTTAAGGGATGGGGCCGAATGTGGAGACAACCCGGGCGGGGGACGGCGGCGTCTCATTCTCATTCTGCGTCATGTTTGTGCCTCACCAGTTTGTCAGAAAAGCTGTATTTTTTTTTTCTTTTAAAAATGATAGCGAGAGCTCTGCTGCATTCTAAAGTGGGACTCTGTTATTAAGACTGGGTTAATCTTTCTTTTCAGAGGAACACATGTCTCATCTTCAGTGGAGGGGATGGGAGCACAGAGTGGATCTAAACAAATGCACTTTGGAGGTGGCTTTTTCAAGAATGCCTGTCTCAGGCAAAGGGAGCCAACTTCAAAAGTCCTTTAACTGCTTCAAGGTGCTTATAAATGGCCCCCAAGAGTTCAAAACAGTTACATAAAATGTCTAGCATCCTCCCTCCCTCTTTCACGTTCTTCCTTCTACAGGCATCTATATTTATTATGTGTCACTTGACTAGCCACTGGGTCCCTTCGATAAATGGTAGCTACTTTATTTTTATTAAACAAGTCAGGTCATTTAATTCTCAGGAATAAATTGAGAACAGGGCTAGAGGCGGCGAATCATACAAAACAAATATCATTAGCACCCAGTCTTGAGTGCTATCCTTTCCCTTACCCCCATCCCCCTGCCTCCCAATCCCCTCCCATTCTTCTGGCCACCAGCAGACGAGGTCGCCCTTACCTCTCAGCTGCTGGAAGCAGGAGGCACTGCCGTCTGGCTCCAGCGGGTGCCTCAGGACCCCGTTGCTGGGCGTGGGCCTTTCATATTCTCTTTCGGGGAGCATGGCCTGCTCACTCTCCATGGCAGGGTCTGAGTGTGGGGGCAGGGACTGTGGGAACCCGAACATCAAGAGGGAGGAGAAGAAGAGTAAGGCACCACAGAGCAGAAAGCCGCCCCACCAGGCTCCGATCCAGCGGGGGTCGTCCGGGGTGATGTCCAGGTTACCTGTAAACGGACAGAGCACAGCTTAGTGGATGTGAGATGCAGCGGCCACTAGGGATGTTGCTGAGGATTTGAGTCAGATGCAAGAGCTCTAGGAAGGCCAAGGGCTCCAGGAAGGGCCTGGGGTGGGGAGGACGGCTGCTAGGCTAGGAAGCCTATTGTTCCAGATCAGTGCTTCTGTTTGTTTCAGACCTGAAGACTGATCGTGTTCCCTCCTTCATTTTCTTGTCTACCCTATGTTTACATCAGTCTAAACAAAAACAGTGAGAAACCAGACACCCTGTGAATTTAGGCTAGAATTGACTGGCTTGGCAGAGCTGCCAAGGTGTGCTCAGGGAAACACAGGGAAACGTTTATTGTTCAAGGGTAGACTTTCACCAGGTACACTTACTCTCACCTAATCTGAGATCCCACTCAACACCCTACCCCATGTCTTAAATCAGGTTTACGGCTTATAAGGGCAGGTGCAGAATGAAGGTCAAGAGCAAGGCTCTGGAGCCAGGCTGCCTAAGTTGAAATCTGTCCCCTTTTCCCTGTGTGATGTTAGGCCAGTGATTTGAACTCTATGCCTCAGTTTACTGATCTGTACAACAGTGATTTTGGTGACAGAAGTTCTCTGATAGAGTTTTTGGGAAGATCAAATGAACCACACCAGACAAAGTGCTCAGAACAGTGTCTGGCACACTTGTGAGCACTCAATCCATGGTAGCTCTGTTTCCAAACTGCTAGTGGATGGTTTAACTCAAACTGTTGGTGGCCTGTGGTTTGGCACCACCCTCTATTACAAGGCTTTGCAGCCAGTTCGTGTACTGAAAGGTGCTGTGCATGTGGTTTGGCTCCCTTGTACTGATATTTGATTTGCCAGCTAAAGTCCTGAGGACATAAACAATGGCTTACTCCTTCGTAGAGATTTTTCTTTCTCTTTCTTTACAACTACCCTGCATAGCAGCACTCCCAGACAAGCTGCTTAGAAATGTCTCTCTGGAGTATTTATAAACCATACCTCTGGAGCACAGAAGGAGATTCTTGGAGAACTGGGTAATGGCACACGAGCTAAGACCAATAGGGCTGCAGACAGATGGACAGCCCTGGGAAGAGCAATGGAGCAGATGGATGGCCAGATCTGAGAAGGGTGATGACCACAGACACCAGATGAGCACTTCACCATTTGTGAGACGCTTTCCCTGAAGACTGCCCAGCTAACATTAATGACAATGCCAGCCACCATTTATCGAGGGCTTACGCTGCACTAGGCATTATGCAGAGCCCTTTCTTAACAGTTCCAGTCATCCCTCCCCACAACCCTATAAGGTAGGGACTTTCATTATCCCTATTTTATATAGATGGGGAAGCTGAGGGTTAGAAAGGTTAGGTTCCTTGCCTGAGCTCAAAGTTGAAGATTGGGACACAGGTATTTATAAACCAAGCTGTGCACTCATAAGAACTGTTAAACTGCCCCTCTTGATTGTCTAGCCTTTGTTTTGGGCTCCCTGAAGGCCCTGGGTGACTGACTAATTCCTGTGTTCTGTGCAATGGGCTCAAGACCACCGATTCTCCCAGTAGGTGACAAGTGGCCTTTGGAACATTGTTGGTCTCTGTCCTGGAGACCTTGATAAACACTCAGCAGCAATAACTACAGCACTACAATGAACCAGATGCTTTTGCATAGCTGCATGCTGGAAAGGACAGAGTGTACACTCTGGAGGGCTTAGGGTTGAATCCCGGCTCTGCCACTTACTAGCATGAGCAAGTTACTTCCCCTCCCTGAGCCTTAGTTTCATCATCTGCAAAATAAAGATGACATCAACCTACACTGGTTGCAAGGACGAGAGAGAATAAGCAAGAATCACCTGACACATAGTAGGCTCTTTGTACACAGTAACACAACATTTTCACTTTTATGCATGTATGTATGTGAATGGGAATTTCAATATATAAAATTTTTAAGAAGGGTACAGCATGGGAAAACACAAAGTGATCTTGAAAACATCTCTGTGCAAATGAAGGAAGAGAAAAAGAAGTAACATTGCCTCAAGTAGCTGAACAGGAATGTTTTCACTAGTCACTCACTGTTTCTTCCCTGCTGCCAGCAAAAGGGAGCTGCGGTATCTCCCTGCATTGTCTACAGGCTTCACAAAGGGGGGACTGAAGAGCTGGCAGATGTCAGCAGGTAAAGAGAGAGAAATCCTAGCAGTTGTTTGGGGGAACAAAACTGGTACCACGTAGACAGTATATTCTGGTTAGGAAGTTAGTGAGTGTTCTGTGTGTGAGAAAACACCCCGGGGACCAGCGGCTGTTTGTGTGAATGCACGAGGTCGTCCCCTGCAGGTGGGTGGAAAGCCCACATGCGCTTGTGGCTGGAAAGGGAGGGCGGAGCATGACGTCGGTGGCAGGACTGCAACCCGGGCAAGAGGAGGGGGGCTCCATGAGGTGTGTGTTGGGCAGATTCTGTAGATTCTGGAAGATCATCGTGACTCTTTTGGGAAGCATTGATTTTTCCCCTCCATTTCAATTATCCAGAGTGCAGCTGCAGGGAGAGAAATAATATGCTGAGGAGCTCTGGGACGAGCTGCCCTCAGGACCAGGCAGCTCAGCAAGCCAAGCTTCAGGCTTCGGGAAGATGACTCATGCTTGAACCTCACCTGAGAAACTTCTCTCTGAGGTACTTCTCTCCCCATCTCCAAAACGAATAATAATTTTATGAGGCACTTTGGCTAGTTGCAGTGGAGTATCTCCCTCCTCATGCCTCGCAACTGTCAGTGCTCAGTAGATATTGCTTCGGTGTCACTGATGGTGAGGGAGAGTTCTCTATGTGGGCTGGCAAAAAATGAGGGTGTGGTAGATGCTACCAAGGTCTGCATTCAAATCTCCTGTTCTGAGGACAGGCAGGATGACGGCTCCCTCACTCTGAAGTTAGGCGTGGCCATGTGCCAGCATTTTGCCCATGAAATATGAGCAGAGGGGACACGTGTTGCACCTGTGTAGAAGTAGGTCTGAGCTGGTGCATGACTCTCTGGGCTACTTCCTCCAAGATGATACCTGACAGGCCACAATGAACAAAACGTCCCCGTTGACTTGTGTCAGATATAAAACACGAATAAGAAAGAAACCTGCAGTATTCTCAGCCATTGAGATCTGGGGGGTCTTTGTTACTGCAGCATAACCAGCGTACCCTGACTAGTACAAAAGGCTTGGGAAATAGAAATTTGTGCTCTTTAACAACAGGAGTCCTGGGCAGGCTTGGCATAGCAAAAGCATTGTTTTAGGTACAGATAGGGAGCAAGGCTTCGAAACCTCTTTATTTCTCTATTTGGTTCTAGTTAGTGTCTTGACTTTAAAAACTGGCTGCAGTTTCAGCCTTCTGGTGAAGGCTCATTTCAGTAAGATGCCCAGAACAAAACTGAAAAGCACCCATCTGTCTCATTTACTTAGATGCATCGAACTGCCGATGAAACCAGACACATGGATGAAGAAAGATGTTGAACAGAATGGGGTGGGGACAGTATCCCAGGCTGAAGGGACAGCCTGAGCAAAGGCATGGAATACTCAGGGGACTCTGAGTGGACAGGCCAAGTCCTCCAGCCACTTGTCTTCCCCTTGGTCACTGCAAGCACTGAGGAAAGAGGCTGATTCACTGTCAGGTGAGGCTGGTGGGGGGATGGTAGAGGATGGAAGCAGAGTGGAGCAAGGAAAGCCACACGCTGAGAACCATGATGGAACTGTCTGCCTGTCATGGGGCCGGGCATATTTGGGGCTTGTCTTTGCATAGATGTTGATAGGCACAGAAGGCTTCTCTCCTTTACAAGATCCATTTTTCTAACCCTTCCACTCTTGGCATCTGACTTCTGGACTGTTTTTGTTGTTTGTTGGTTGTACTGAGTAAGCTGAGTCAGTTGTTCACAGCCGTCTGCTCCCTCTGCTGAAGGTCAAGTGCACCCATATATGGGGCTCATTGAGATTTCTACCCATTTCCAAGGTCAAAAGAAAAATTACTAGGAACAGGGTTAAACAAGTTTAAAACTAACCAGCCAACCCACCCACCCACCCTGAGGATACCTGAGCCTGTGAGAAAAGCAGATCAAAGCAAACTGGGGACATTTACTTTTTACTCCTGAGCCGCATGAATGTACAAGGGCTACTATGTCTCTCTAGGCATTTTTTTTTTTAGTTCGCTTACTTATTTGTTTAACCTATTTTGTCAAACTTTTGCTATAAGACTCAAGAATTCCAAGAGTATCATTAAGTTGCAAACCTAATTAGAATCTGGAGCCAGGGAGGGGCTGAGTGGAGGGTGATATTGGAACATGCAGCATCCCGGCCGTCAGGCTAATGGCTCGTGGCGGCAGCAGCCAGCCCTCAGAACGGCAGAGAGAGCAGGAGGCTCTCAGCTTGTTGACCTTTTCTGTGAAGCAAACAGATGGGCATATCTTATTCCAGCTGCAAACACTATGCAGCCATCTACAGGGCCGGCTGGTGTGTGCCTCAGGACATGTCTGCATAAATGTGCTGGGGAGGTGAGGTTATCTCAGCAAGGCCTTTGTCCATGGAAGGAGACAGCCTTCTGGTTAAATTCCTGGAGAGGTTTCAGGGAAGCAAGCTGCTCCATTACAACTGGGGATTTGAGGTCAGACAGACCTGGGGATGAATCCTGGCTCTATTCCTTACTAGCCATGGGAATTAGTTAGCCTTTCAGACGCTTCATGCTACCTAGTATTTACTGTATGCTTACTATCTGCCAGGCACTGTGGTAAGTGCTTTGCATGATTGACTCACGTCATCCACACACAGACCATGAGAAGCAATGTTCCCAGGATCACAAAACTTGTAAGGGGTGTAGTTGGGATTCAGATGGTGGAGGTCTGATTCCACAGAGCCAGGACTCCTAACCACTGCATGATCACGCCTTATCTAAGAGCAGGACCTACACTCCCATGGGAATGTCTGAGCTTCCAAAGAGGCTATCTGTATATAGCTTTAATAAAGGATCAATTCGTGGCTCCTGTTATTACTAATCTTCTAATAAAACCATGCTGTTAATTTAAGGTTGGTCAATTCCATGATGAGAAGCATACTCTGCTACCAAGTCCTTCTTTTTTCAAGGTTCTGTTCTCCTCTGGGTTTCAGTTTAACAAAGATGTTATAAAAAAGAAATTGTGAAGCCCCACCATTTCTTCCCCCAGCTCTCAGAGGAGGAATCTACTCTTCCTAAGAAGAGCAAAGGGGGCCACACAGGGATTAGACACAGACTAAAGGTGGCAGCTGCAGAACCCAGGGTCTAAGAGCAGCCAGCAGAGCCTCCAGACCCCCTGCCACATGGTGCCTCTGCCCCTACAGCTGGCCCTTTCCTGCACCCAACCCCTCCCCTACCCCAGCTGCACCTCTCACAGGCTTCAACCAAGCTTCCTCAGTTTCAGGACTGTTTTAGGGTAAGTGAGGAGAAGATAGGGAGGCCCTGAAGATCAAAAACTCCCTCCTCAAAATATAGCCAACATCGGCAAGCTTCAGTCACGAGATTAGAAACAAATAAAATTGCAGGAAACTAGAATTCTGTGGCTGACTCCCTAATGGAATAAGTGATGTTCTTCTGCCCTCTACTGGTAGAGAGCAGCACCAGCCCTCCAGCACCTTCAGGAAGGATGCACACAAAGACCAGGACTCACATCCGTCCTTCTTTCCTCAGGAACAGATCGGAAAGTTCACTGTCAACCTGTTGGTGGGGAAAGCTGCCATCAGCACGATGCCGAAAGAACAGAAAAGTGCCCATTCGTCTTATGTACATGGAGGCATCAAACTGCCTATAAGCCTGGAACTGTGGATGATGTCACTTCACACTGGGCCTTGAAGGGCGAACAAAGATGTTCAACAGAATGGGATGGGAACAGCATTCCAGGCTGAAGGAACAGCCTCAGCAAACTGCGGGGACTGTGAGTGGATGTGCTAAGCCCTCCCCAGCCACCTGTCTACCCACTGGTCATTCCGGGCACTGAGAAAAGATGCTATTTCATTCTCAGGAGGGAGTTGGTGAGGGGTATCAGGAAGTGGAAATACCCACACACTAGCTCGGGGATCTGGGTTTTATATAGGCACACCCCTTTGATCATGCATATCCCTTTCCCTCTCTGGGACTCAGTTTCCTCATTTGTAAAATGAAAGAACTGGAAGAGAATGATGTCTGAGGTTCCTTCTGACTCAGAGATTCTGGTCACTCACAGGTCTTGGTTCAAGGAGGCCACCGCAGATAAGCTGAGAGCAAAGCAGGCTGCCTGGCCAGCTGGCTTCCCCTCCAGGGTAGCTTGCCCACTGCATGGAAGTACTCCCCACCTCTGATCCACTTTGCTATCCCCATCCTGTGCTGCCTCTGGTGCAGCGGCGGAAGCTGGCTCTTCTGTCTATATGAGCGAGATGGCAGCTGACTTACTTCCTGCGTGGTTCCCTTACCAGCCCACACTTCAGCCTCCTCTCTAGGCCTGGGTTTCAAAGGAAAGCAGCAGCATCCAATCACCTCCTGAACAGACCCAGCACTTTAAAAGTATAAATAAATAAGGCTGCCTCTGATGTTTTTTCCCCCCACTTAGAAATTTGTAACATTATTAGCTACAAGTAAAAAAATCAGTGGGATTAATGGAGTGAATCACAAAGCAGCTTGATTGGATTTAAAACCACATTATATCTTTGGGGCGAATTAGTAAATGTAGCACTGTCAAGGGATGATGGATTGAGAACCTGGGGACTGAGAGTTCTTATTGATCCTGGGAATAGATCTGCATGAGAAGGAGAAGCTAGAATGGCTTCCTCCCCTCTGTTTCTGAGAGAAAGGAAACGTGGCTTGGCTACTGGCTAAATTATACAGAAATAGTGTCCTCTTTTGGGCACATGGCAGGGTTGTGACCACATAGGGTTGGTAGCATCGCAGATGGTCCCCAAGATCTCGCCCCCCGGTATTCACATCCTTGCATAATAATCCCTTCTCCTTGAGGGTGGACTTGAACAAGTGACTGGCTGCTCAGAGGCACAACGCAGCAGCAGTAATGAGACGCCCCTTCTGAGATTAGGTCATAAAAAGACCAGAGCTCCTGCTTCAGGCGCTCTCTGTCATCCTCTAGTGGGTTGTCTGCAGCAAGGGAGCCACAGTGAGGCAGCCCTGTAGAGAATTCCACGGGAGGGAGCCCTGAGATGACCACATACCAGGTCACCACCTTGACTGCAGCCTCATAAGACACCCTGAGCCACAACCACCCAGTTAAGCTGCTCCTGTATTCCAGACCCACAGAAAAAACTGTGAGATAAGAAATGCCAGTTGTTAAAAAGTCACTGCATTTGTAGGCATTTGTTACATAGCAAGAGAAAACTAATATACTAGGTGACTTGCTCTGGCTGAGGAAACATGAATGGAAACAATGTGTGTCATTTCTGAGCAGAGCTTCAAGGGCCAGTGTGCTACTCACCACAGGCTGATTTCCTGCCTTGGCCACTGTGCAAATGGAGGTCAGGATGACAGTTCTGCAAGCCTGGGCCCTGGAGTGACCATGAGGAGCCAAGTCCCACTCTCTTGTCCAACACCACTGACTTGCACTGACAGGTAATGTGACTGAGAAATAAACTTTGGTTGCATAAAATCACTTAGAAGTGGGGCTTGTTAGTCACTGCAGCACAACCCAGCCTATCCTGACTACCATGCTGTGCAATCACAGAATCACAGATTGGGGGACTCAGAGCAATCTGAGAAATACACTTGCTCTTCTTGCTAAGAACACAACACGTTTTGTTTCAAATGGTTTTGAATGTGGATATTTCCTCACAAAGTCCACCACAAAGTGTCTTATAAAAGGACTTTCAAATATTCTGTCACATGGACCCCATTTGTACATTTGCATTTCCAAAACACATGCTCCAACTTTTAGTTTAGAAAGTACAGTCCTCGGGGCTGGCCCGGTGGCGCACTGCTACAGTGCGCTACTTGGGAGTGTGCTGGCGCTCCCGCCGAGGGTTCGGATCCCACATACAGACCGGTTCCCGCTCACTGGCTGAGCGAGGAGCGGGTGCAGCACCGAGGGTTGCGGGCCGTTGCCGGACACGAAAAAAGACAAAAAGGAAAAAAAAAAAAAAAAAAGAAAAGAAAGTACAGTCCTCATATAACTGGCCAACATTCAATGAGTACATGCCAGGCATTTCTACCTCTATCCTCTCATGTAATTCTTAAAATACCTCTGTGAGGCAGATATAACTATTGTTACCCTTACTTTACAGATGAGGAAAATACAGATTTGAGGAGCAGAATCAACTACTGGGGGTATTCAGCCTATAGGCAGATGTTGGCAGGACCCAGACTTGAGTCAGGCCCTCATGAACAAACACTCATGATCTCCGCATCTAATGTCAGGAGGTCCCACCAGTTACAGAGGTGGATGTGTTAAGGCTCTGTCTTAGAACAGAGGTTTTGGGACCCACAGGCTAAAGCATCCTTTATGAGAGAGGAATTGCTTTGTAGGTGACAGTTAGAAATTCAGATATGTTCCTTACTTGTGTCAATGAAGACTGCATCCACATAGATTTTGGTACAGAAAGAGCCCAGGATAAATCCACAGGCTGGTCCAAATACCAGCATCGTGAACAGGATTCCTGAAAGAAAAAGATGAAAGATTAGATTCAAAAAAACAGAGCATTCAATGAGCAAAATCATCAAAGGTCAAGGAGATTATTTTACATTGATCAGACAAGATGTCTGACTATACAAATGACATTATGCGAATTAGTCTAAAAATCCTAAAGGGGAAATCTAGTTATTTCTAATTTTTGGAAACTCTACTAAAGCATATTATGCAGGAATTCTGTAGTATTTTGACAGATTGCTTTGAAATATTTATGGGCCCCAGTGCACTTACTTTTAGAGGACGTCACCCCATATCAATCAAACATATATTTTAACAAATACATTCACATCTATACTATTTTTTCTGCTATCAACAGTTTTTAAAAGATTTTTATAGTTTTGCTTTTACATGTATTTGGCTTTATGTAATCATTTAATTTAGGGTTGGCTTAGATTCCTCGGCAGTCATTGTGCAAACTCAGGAATGCTTGTGAAGTGAGAAAAATCTAAGCCACAAATTATTTTCAAATGTAACGCAATGTTTATGAACATTAAATTTAGCAAGTAAAAAGTTCCCACAATGGTATGCTTTGAAAACACCTCATTACATATTTACTATTTTCAATTTTGCAATTTCCCTCCATATTTTGGAGTCATTATCTGCTGTTGTTTTTGCAACAGTTGCTCAGGACTTAAGCTTCCTGTAATCTTGATAAGATAGTAAACCCTGGACAAGTGCTAAAGTATCTGATGGACATGGTACCGGGAATTTTGCACAGACCTTTTGGATCATTCTGGGAAAAGTACTGAGCACAAACTAAAACCTACAGTTGTATCTATATAACTAAACTTCAATTTGGTAAACATTTCCTGAGCACTGACAGTTCTCCAGGCCCTGGGGATAAAAACAAGAGTAAAAAAGTGGCCCTTCCCCTAAGAAGCAGGCCATCCAATGGGGACAATCAACACATGGGTAATTCTAACCCAAACAGACTGCCCTGAAGGGTCGGTGTCCAGAGGCACACATGGGCACCTGAAGAGCAGGGAAAGATGAATCCTACCAAGCCCAGCGGAGGGTCTGTTTGCAGAGTGGACCAACTCAGCCTGAATTGTCTTGGTAATGTCATCATGGAACCAATCAAACAATCATCCATTCAATCAACATTTACTGAGCTCCTTCTATGTGCCAAGCACATTCTCAGAGTTGAGATATTAGCATTGAACTCAAAAGTCAAAAATCCTGGCCTTCATGAAGCTCATTGACTTGAAAGGGGGAAAATTTGACAGGAGCTAAAATGGATTCTAAATGCTCAGCAAAGGAAACCATGTCATTCCAATTTACAGACAGGGACCCAGAACTCCAAAGCAATCACTTGAAGATGGCTTGTAAGAAATGTTGTTGGACGAAGGAACAAATAAGAAAAGGATGTTTTTTATCTCCTACGAAAAGGGCTGAATGCGCCTTAGGCAAAATCCAACTGTGATTTGTAGAAATGAAGAAGTTTGTTTCAAAATAATCACTCCCAGGCCAGCCAGAGACTCCGAATCTTATTCCTGTTTATAGGAGGAGTTTTTAAAATGAAAATGTGTCATTTTGGAAAGGAGCAATGTCCACCTTCTGAGCACAATAGCTCTGGTTTATCACAACTTTGATTAAGATAACCAAACAGAGAAAGTTGGGAGTGGTTATTATTGGAAAAGTCTGGAGTTCAAAGTGGGGATCTTTTTGGTGTGGGCTAGAAATGGGGGGCTGCCCTTGGTGGGGTGGGGTTAGAGATCAGAACTAGTGTTGGCCCCATCCTCTGGGAGGAAGAAGGAGATGCTGAGGAACCAGCAGGGGGCACGGAAAGCAGCTGTCAAGGCGGAGCAGCACCCAAGGTTGACTGAAGAGATTCTGCTTCAGGGCAAAATCGTGACGCCAGCCACGTTCTCCTGGTCCAGGGTGCAGGCTGAGGTGAGCCACCATCAGAGTTGGGGCACTCTAAAGACAGCTTAGCAACCTGACAAACTGCTCGGGCCTTCCCAAAAGAAGGATACAGGGAACAGGGACACAATTCTCTCTCTAAGGACACTGCAACCATTGCTGACTTGCCATTGATATTGCTAGCATCCGCTCTGAACCCCAGCAGCCCTCCACCTCCACCCGTGACAAAATGCCTTCTTTCACGAAAATTAAATAAATCCCCCAGGAAATGTAATATTCACTGATCCATGCTCTACAGATGGAATAATGGCAATTATCATTAATAGTCAATAGGTCAAAGGGCCAAGTTGTCAGTATCGTTAGAAAAGAACAACTAACCAATGAGCTAAAAGGTTGTGTCAAGATTGTGCTGTTATCCCCACACTTGGGGACACCAGAGTGGAGAGCGAGGACTGGCCGGACATCAGGGGACAGCCGGGATCCCCAAGGTCCTAGGTCTCTTGCCCTTGTGTAAGCTGCAACACCAGAGTAGGAAGAACATTCCTTAAGCTGCTGACCTTGGCTGTCCCAGTGAGCCCCGTAGGGCCCAGATGGGTCAGTGATCTGGGCTGGTGGCTTGGACAGGGGACAGTAGTGACCCGCCGTGGAGATGCCATGCACCAAGGCAGCCTCTGCATCCAGGCAATAGCACCGCTCACTGCAGTTCCTCTAGGGGAGGGTGGAGGTCTCCCTAGTGTTTAGATGTAGTTTCCATTTTAACATGATGAAGTTCTCCTCCAATGTCAGAGAGACCTGACAGGACCCAACAATTCTAGAAACCAGTGAAAGATGGAAGGCACACATATTTTTGTGTGAAGAGTAGTTTTTCCCCTCACTTGAAATCTCTGGGGGCCATTTTCTAAGTCACTCCTCCTCGGAAAGAGGTCAACCTCCAGCAGCAATGTGTTCTGGAATATTTGCCAAGGGACAGTCCAGTAGCAGGCATGCAGGAGGGGCCTTCCTGCATCAGGCAGCACCCTTTTTCACTTCAGAAACATCCTAGGACACCAACTCAAATGCAGCAGCTTCAGGGTGGCCCTGGGTCTTGGGTTTGGTCCACTGAGGGCGTGTGAGGCAGGCTATGATCTCCCAGACAGGCTACTTCTGAATTTGCTTTCCTGGCTCTCCCTTCGATTCATCCTGCCAGACTGTGATTTTATTCTTTCTTGTTTAGCAAAACCACCTCAAGTGTCTTGCATAAACCGACGAGAAACAGACTGGCACTAAGATCCGGGATGCCCGTGCTGAAGGGCTAGCACCTCCAGGAGAGAACATTCTTCAGTGGCCCTCCGACACATGAAAGCACTTTACATGCATAATCTCCTATAATCCTTTCACTGACCCTTGGGTGTGGGGGGGTACTGTGCCCCCTTCACAGCGGGAGAATCAGAATCTCAGGGGCTCAGTGCCTCATCCAGCAGCTAGAGAGCAGCACGGTGGGAGCGATCTGAAGCCAGGTTTCTCCAACCCCCTAAGGGAAAGGCCCAGGTGAGTGCATGGACAGACTGGATTCAACTCCCAACTCCACCAATTCCTAGATCTG
>NW_007732434.1:11327-12672 GCF_000696425.1 Galeopterus variegatus | reverse complement strand
CACCTCAAGTGTCTTGCATAAACCGACGAGAAACAGACTGGCACTAAGATCCGGGATGCCCATGCTGAAGGGCTAGCACCTCCAGGAGAGAACGTTCTTCAGTGGCCCTCCGACACATGAAAGCACTTTACATGCATAATCTCCTATAATCCTTTCACTGACCCTTGGGTGTGGGGGGGGTACTGTGCCCCCTTCACAGCGGGAGAATCGGAATCTCAGGGGCTCAGTGCTTCATCCAGCAGCTAGAGAGCAGCACGGTGGGAGCGATCTGAAGCCAGGTTTCTCCAACCCCCTAAGGGAAAAGCCCAGGTGAGTGCATGGACAGACTGGATTCAACTCCCAACTCCACCAATTCCTAGATCTGTGAACCTCAGGCAGGGTCTATTCAAGCTCCTTGTGCCTCAGTTTCCTCATATGTAAAATGGAGGTTATATGAGACCAACTTCATGGGGTTGTGGTGGGGACTTAATGACCTCATGTTTGTAAAGGTCTCAGGACAGCATCTGGCACACAGAAAGAGCCGTGAAAATGTTTGTGAAGCAGATGACACCTGTCTCTCTCCTGCTACAATGAAGGCCAGCGTGCACCTGCGTTCCTAGTCTTTGTCTTTCCAAAGCTCACGTCACCCACAGACCTCATTTCCTAAAGCCATCATCAGGGGAGAGGGGCTGGAGCTGGGAGCATCCCAGGCCCAGGAGAGGGTTCCTGCTGGGAAGCAGCTGAGACCCTGAGCCTCACCAGGGCCAGACAGACTGGCCGCCCAGAGTCCACGCCCTGCTCTGACTGCCACTTGCCAAGCACAGTGGATGCTCACCTGGCTCCCTAGGGCCGTGAAGAGTGGACAAAGGCAGCAGGGGCATGTGAGATCACCACCATGGTCATCTGTCTCTGGCGTCCTGGTCTGAACACAGGCCTTCTGTAAATTTGATTAGTGCAAACCTGCAGTTCCCAAACTGTGTGCCGAGGCACCCTGGTGGGTGGATTGTGGGGGGAGGGGTACTGCAGTGAACTCGCAAGGGTACTGCAGACTATTTTAAGTTTTTGAGGGAAACGGTGATACATGACATCAGTTGACCACTATTCGTGAAACTACTCCATGAAGGTAGCCAATGGATTGTACCGCATTCCTTTCAATGACAGTGCATCTTTGTGAACGAAGTTTTCTGTAGTTGCTGTGAGAAAAGGCAAGTGCTGAAGTCTATGGGGAATGGGAAATGAGAGTGGCTGTGCTTAACCTGGTTCCAAGGTTTGAGAAGCTGTGTAGCCCCCAACAGGGAAACAAACCTCATTAATAAGTGATTATGGTTACTTAAAGATAAAATAAAAATATTTTTTCTTTCAATGG
>NW_007732434.1:4891-10557 GCF_000696425.1 Galeopterus variegatus | reverse complement strand
CTCATTAATAAGTGATTATGGTTACTTAAAGATAAAATAAAAATATTTTTTCTTTCAATGGATGTGCATTATTATCATTATTGTTATTATTATTTTTTTGGCGGCTGGCCCATATGTATGGGGATCTGAACCTTTGACCTTGGTGTTATGAGCACCACTAGATGAACTCACTGGCCAGCCCCTGCATTATTTCCTCTTAAACAGCTACTATGTTGCTAAGACATAAACACTTCCTAAGTAGTTTGAGCCTAACTGCTTGATAAACAAAACTGTTAGGTATTTCTTTCAGATTCATGGCTCTGTCACAAATAAAAGCGAGACACTAGGAATAGTGAGCCAAGAAAGTTTGGAAACCTCTGGTGCAAATTTGCCTGAGAAGCTGATTATCTAGACTTATGCTGAGAGGCTGAAGGGTTTCTGGCCATGCCGGGCTAGCCCAGGTACAGACTGTGGAAAATTCCTCAAGGAAATGAGAAAAGATCTCCCGGTGGCAGGCTTGCTTTCTCCCATGGCATACGGTCTTCAAATTTAGCACCAGCCACCTCTGGACCCTGGGGAAGAAGAGACAAATTGGACAAGGATCTTGCNATTTAGCACCAGCCACCTCTGGACCCTGGGGAAGAAGAGACAAATTGGACAAGGATCTTGCCCTCAAGAAGCTTGCTGTCTTTTTGGAGAGGCTTTCAACCATTCATAGTCAGCCAACAAAGACATGCCAGGCATTGTGCTAGAAGCTGGGATACTGCAGCGAACAAAATGGACAAAATCCCTGCCTTTGTGGGGTTTGCACTCTGGAAGAAGGAAGGCAATTAACAAACCAACCACCTCATCATGTGGGGTCAGGAGCAGTACAAGATGAAAGGGGAGTGTGGACGATGGTGACGGGCTGGAGAAAGACCCCACAGATCGCATGCATTACACAGTGTTAGCTGTGCTATAAAGCTGGGGCAAGTGGCCTCGCAGGTTAAGGGTTCCACTCTTGTGGCAGGCCCAGTAATGGCCCCCAAGACATCTACATCTTAATCCCTGGATCCAGTGACTATGCTACCTTAAGGGAATTAAGGGTTTCAGATGGAATTAAGATTCTGATCAGCTGACCTTAAAATAAAGAGATTATACTGGACTTTCCCCATGGGCCCGATGTAATTACAAGGGTCCTTTAAATAAGGGAGAGGGAGGCAGAAAAGTCAGAGTTGGAGAAGGAGATATGACGATAGAACCAGAGAGATGACATCATGAGAAAGACTTGACTTTGGTGGCTTTGAAGATGGGGGATGGGGCCATGAACCAAAGAATGTGGGCAGACTTTAGAAGCTGGAAAAGGCAAGAAAATAAGTTTTCTCCCCAGAAAAGGTTGCAGCTCTGCCAACACCTTGATTTTAGCCCAGTGAGGCCCATTACAGACTTCTGACCTCCAAAACTATAAGATAATACATTTGTGTTGTTTAAGTCACTATGTGTGGCAATTTATTACAGCAGCAATAGGAAACTAATACAATTGTACAGCAAATCTGGGGAAGTGCTGGGTTAAACTCCAAGACTTCTCAGATCTTACAGCTTCTGACATGCATGTGACTCTCCAAGAACAGAGTGTTTCATGAAGGTTTTGTGTTATTTCACCATAGAACATTTTTTTGTGGGCCATTTTTCAGTCCAGGTGTTGACTGGGACACAGTCTGAGAGACTGCAGGAAACACTAAGCCCTCGGAGGCACAGATAGTGCCTTATTCTTTATATTCCTGTTCAGCCCAGTGCTGATGCACAATAAGTTCCCCATCTGTTGAAATGACATGTGATCGAGAGCACTAGTCACTGCAGCCATGCAGAGGACAGAGTGAGTGACTCTCCTTGGCAACAGCCTGCCCAAGCTCACCAGCCAGGGAGTGGCAGGGCTGGGACTCAGATCCTGACCTATTGTTTCCCTGTCCAGCGCTCTTTTCCACGCCCCACTGCATGTGTCTCCCTCAGTGCTGGGACTTTCCCAATCGATGTGCCTCCTCCTGCTATGTAACCTTGGGACTCACTGCTGAGCCTACACGTAAGGGGCAGGCCAGCTGCATATAACCAGAAGAGGAATTTGGAAAATCCAATTGGCAATGTCCATTTGGAGCTTACTGGTCCAGGAAGCATTGCTCAATTTTATGATTATTACTAACATATGACAGTTAGTTAATAAAAGTACTAGGGGACATTTTTTTGTTTGTGGAATGTGACTAGCTGATTCTGAATTAGACCAGTCTAGGCACTTTTGAAAAAGCAGAACAGGGCCGGCCCGGTGGCGCACTCAGTAGAATGCTGCGCTTGGGAGCGCGGTGTCGCTCCCGCCAAGGGTTCGGATCCCATATAGAGACCAGTCCGCTCACTGGTTGAGCGCGGTGTGGGCGCGATACTGAGGGTTGAGATTCCGTTGCCAGTCGTGGTACGGGCGTGACACCCAGGGTTGCGATCCCGTTACCGGTCACGAAAAAAGACAAAAAGGAAAAAAAAAGAAAAAGCAGAACAGCTGTCAAGACTTGCCCTACTGGACGTCAGGACTTTGTTCAGTGCTATAATGATAGAAACAATGTGCTTTAGGCACAAGAACAACAAATATACCAATGACACAAAAGAAGTAGCCCAGACACAGATCCAAACCTGTGTGGACACCTGATTTATGACAACATGTACAAAGCAGTGGGGGAAAGGATGACCTTTTCTATAAACAGTGCTGGGACAACTTAAAATTATAGGGAAAGAAAAAAAACTAGCCTCACCTCACAACACATGCAAAAATCAATTCCAGGCTGATTGGAGACCTTAAGTGTGAGAAGGAAAACACTAATGCTTCCAGACAATGATAGAGGGATATACATTCCTGGTGTTGGGAGCTGGAAAGATTTCTTAAACCAACCATGAGGGTACTTCAAAAAATTCATGGAAAAATGTAACTGAAAGATAATACAAATCTTTCCATGAACTTTTGAAGTACCCTTCTAGAAAGCAGTAGCCATTGAAAGAAAAGACTGGTAAATTGGTCTAAGTTACAATTAACAACTTCATTCATTAGATTCATCAGAAGAGCTCACTAAGAAAGTGAAAATGTGGGAAAATATTTGTGTAACGTGTGTCTTTTTATAACACATATAAGAATCAGAGGGCTTATCTCTAGACTATATTTACGAATTAACGAGAAAAAAACAAACTGGTAGAAAAATAGACAGAAACCTTAACAGGCACTTCATAAAAGGTAAAATTCAAATAAACAATAAAACATGAAAATTCAATCTCGTTAGAATTCAGGGAAATATAAATCCAAACCCCAATGAAATACCACTACATTTTCCATAGGTGAAAGAGATAACCAGTGTTGACAGAAACCTGGAGCATGTGTACACTGCGGGTAGGGAAGCAAACTGGACAACCACTTTGGCCGTGTCTAAAAAACTGAAGATAAATTAATGCAATGACACACAATTCCAACTCCTAGGTACACACCCCACAGAAAGTGTGCTAAAGTACTGAAGACCCACCCGAGAATGCTCGTACCAGCACTGTTCGTAAGATCCCCAACCTAGAAACAACCCAGATGCCCGTCCACAGTAGATCAGATAAACAAATTACGGTCTCTCTGTACTCTGGAATTATTATACAGCAAAGGAAACAAATCACCTCTGGGATGATTATCAACAGCGCGGACTGCCCTGCAAAAGAACTCAGATGGGCGAGAACCCATACTGGAGTGATTCCACCTATAAAGAACTCAAAATGGCAAAACTAAAGTATTTAGTGACGGGAAACAAACATTATAGAAGTCAGGATTGTGGTTACTGATGGGGGAGGCAGTGGGGAGAGTGGAGTGGGGGAGGGGCAGAGAGGTGGTTCTTGGGGGCTGGTTTTATGCTTGACTTATCTCCAGGCTACACAGGTGTCTGTTTCACAGTAACCTGTAAGCTGTAAGTCTATGTTCCGTGCACAAAAATATTGTTATATTTTTCATATATACATACATACATATATATGTGGGGTCTTCAACAAGTTCTTGGAAAAATTCATACTATCTTTTTTCCATTTTTCCACAAACTTTTTGAAGTACCCTCGTATGTAGGTGCATGTGTGATATGATATAAGTACATCTACACAAATGGCTATTTATTGAGTGCTGACTGTGCAATGCCAGGCACTGGGCTATGTGATCGATACATGTTATCTCATGATTCCTTCCAACAATGCAACAAGGTGGGGGCTGTTGTCCCAGTTTAATCCAAGAAGGAACTGAGGCTCACAGAGGTTAAGCAGCTTGCCTCATGACACATGGCTTCCAGGTGGCAGCTTAATCACTATACCCCTCTGCAGAACTGGGTCCCCAGTTAGCTCGAGCACAAATAAGCAAGGTCAAAGAACAAAAGCACAATCAAACCCCATACCTTGCTATTCAAAGGCAGCCAGCCCCGTGAATGAGGAAGCCACTTGCATGGATGACGGCTGAGCCACGTGGCAGGGAGGCCCTTTGCCTGCCTTCAGAAGGCAGGTGCGGCAGCGGTAAGAGTGGGTTCCAGAGCTGGGCTGGATGTGGATCCAGGCACCACCACTTACCTGCTGGGAGTCCCTCAGCCTCTCTATGCTGGTTCCTGCATCTGATAAGCAGGGATGCTAAGAAGATGTATTTTGAGGGGCTGTAGTGAGGAATAAATAAAAGCAAATGCCTGGTATGACCCCGGCACCGATGAAGCACCTCATAAATGCCAGTTTCCACTGATGCTGCACAGTTACATTGGCTGCGTGCACGGGGAAGGGACTGACACTGTGAATGCTGTTCTTGCTCCTTCCACTCGGCCTGGAGTCTCCTGCACCAGGCTCACCTGAGGGCCTGGCTCCCGAAGGAGATGCCATCATCGGTTGGCTATGGAAGTGCACGCAGCACTGCGTGAAGAACTGCTGACCTTTCCCTCTGAACCTTTGTTTTTCTCTTTGCCAAAGTGTGACATGAGCCTGGCTTCTGTGTACACAGCCTGCAGGGATGGGACGAGGGGCGAAGGCTGAGCCGAAGGAACTGCGGGCATCTGCCACCTGGTAGCACAGATTCTTTATGCTGCTGAAAGCAAAGCCGACAGGCTATCCAGAAACCCAGGGACCAGCACCTCTATGCACTTTGTAATTAGACGAATCCAGTATGGTTGCTGACCTTGAGTCTCCCTGTGTGGAAAAAGACACAGAGCCTACCTGCCTTGAGGGTGGAGCAGTGTCAGGCTCTGCTGCTACAGGGTGTGTCTGCGAGCACAGTACAAATGCTCCCTGTGCCTCAGTTTTCTCCTATGGAAAATGGGCTGACCACAACCCCTACTTATTAGGGAGCCTTTGAGAATCAAATGCTTTAGTGTACAGAAAAGGCTTCAGATCAGTTCCCCGAACATAGATGTTCTCAGAAAACATAATCTGTTACTTAATCTTCTTGGTGGTACCTATAACAGCATAATTTTCTTTTTCTGCTTTACAGGTTTTACTTTTTTGATCACTTAGGTAAGAGATAGTTTAGAGAACGTGGAAAATACAGAATCGTATAAAGAAATATCATTCTCATATTCCCTTTTAGACATTATTATATTTGTATGGTATTTCTTTCTATGTGTTTTTACATTTGTGGGACCATATAGGTTAATTAAAAACAAAACCCCTCTTCATCATTTTAA